>NC_083891.1:3815000-3872500 GCF_032452875.1 Bos javanicus
GAGAAAATATTAAAAAGAGGTCTGCCTCACATAAAACTTGCTCGTCATCTCCTCTGTTGTGAAGGGAGTTACAGAGTAGGTCAGTTCAAGGACGTACAACAGTGAGAGACAATCGTGTAAAGGGTACAGCCTAAAGGGCCAGACGAGATAAGCACACATATGGATGACGGTGTTTGGTTCACCCTATATCCCACGGCCCATATAAGTGCCTGGTAGCCAGAGCTGTTCCATAAATGACTCTGGACGAGTGGGATGAAGGGAGCTGGTGATGAAGCGCCTCCTCCTTACCTAATCTCACTAGACTCAGAGCTAGGACATGGGATCCCTACTCAAAAGCAACAGCGTCATTCAGGCCTCCTAAGGCTCCTCATCCTCAAACCACTTGTGATTTCGCCGAAGAATTCATGCTTTAGAACTGTGGTGTTGGAGAAGACTCTTGAGAGTCCCTTGGACTGCAAGGAGATCCAACCAGTCCATTCTGAAGGAGATCAGCCCTGGGATTTCTTTGGAAGGAATGATGCTAAAGCTGAAACTCCAGTACTTTGGCCACCTCATGCGAAGAGTTGACTCATTGGAAAAGACTCTGATGCTGGGAGGGATTGGGGGCAGGAGGAGAAGGGGATGACAGAGGATGAGATGGCTGGATGGCATCACTGACTCGATGGACGTGAGTCTGAGTGAACTCTGGGAGTTGGTGATGGACAGGGAGGCCTGGCGTGCTGCGATTCATGGGGTCACAAAGAGTTGGACACGACTGAGCGACTGAACTGAACTGAATTGAAGAAATGTCACTAGTATATTTTTATGTGATTTTCTAATCTCTGCACATCAGAATAATTTGGAATATATTTGCTTTAGTGATACATTTCAGACCTGTAATGTCCTTTGCCTTTCTCCTGGGAAGCCCAATCTGGGTCCACACAATTGAGAAACTCATGCTCAAGTAGAGGCATGTTAAAAAAAAACCAAAACTATCCCTATTAATACATAAACAATCTTAAATATCCATCAGCTGGGGAGTAGAAAAATAATGAGTTTCATCATAAAATGGAATATCATGATGAAGTTAAAATGAATCAATGAGTTACATTTATCAGCATGGTTTAAACAATCTCAAAAATGTAACTGCATTGAAACAAAACAAGTATAGAAATATTAAATATTAGCATATGAGATCCACATGCAAAAACATGCATGACATCATAATTTGTCAATACTGCTTGTTTATGAGAAGAAGGGCAAAGGCGTCATCTGGGGCTAGAGAGCTAACTACAGTTGTACAATTTTGTTGTTTTTAAAAGGAAGACAAAGTAAACACGGCCATATGTTAACATCTTCCAAAGTGCTTTCACTGTTTGTGAAAATTTACACAATTCAAAGTGGATAATTAAATTAAGCAATCCAGTATTTCTTATGTTTTCTACATGACAGATAGAGTTAATAAGTCATACTGATTCAGCTCTATAAAAAAAACACAGACATGAGCAAGATCTGCTACAAATGAAACTTTAGTCAAACAATTAACTAAGTTTTATTAAAATATTAAATAAGTATTCAGTTATGATCTTTCAAAACTCTGGAACAAAGGTGTTGACTGATTCAAAATGATGACTGTAATGGAAGACTGACATCGCAAAACCTTAACTGACAGGTACTGCTGGTCTTCATGAATAAACACTAAACACAGAACATACAAAACCAGGTAAGGTCTGTATGATTCCTAGAAAAACAGTCCAATATACAAATGAATCTGTTTCAAAAATTTCTAAGTTACTCAAATACTACCAATATGCAGGTGGCTTTTTTGGGACAATGGCCACCATTTAGAATGATTATAATTTAATGATTATGTAATAAATATACAAAGAGATTAAATGAAAATAGAATATGATGGGTTTTTGCCCAGTAGTTACCATACAGATTTCTGCTAAGCTGCAAATAAAACTGAAAAACACTTACTTTCTTGAACAAAGAAGCACATAAAAACACATAGAAAAACAATCACTAAAGAACAACTTCAATGCTCAATTAATTCCCATGAGTGTGTTACGTTGGAAAGGTAGCCAAAAGGCAACAAAGCAGAATGAAGCAGCTCAAAAATTCTGCCACAGTAACAAATGCAGTAACACCTGTACACCCAGGAACGGTGAGGTACCTATATTGTTTTTTGCCTAGAAAACATTTGATTTAAACTATTTATTCATGCAAAACAGGTACTAAATCAACATGAATTACCCCCAAATTACTCCAATGTAATCCTGTTTATCTTATTTCTATGAAGTTTCAAAGTACTATATAATATATACACATAATATACATATGTTTAAATAAAATATGTAACTTTAAACTACATGGAAAGTAAGAATGTTTGTTTTCTCTAAGTTGAAAATTAAAAAGTACACTGACAGCTCAGTTATAACTAGGAAGACACTCAGCATTCCTCTGCCCTTTCCTTCCAAATATTTGTGTGTGTGTGTGTGTGTGTGTATGTGTCTGTGTGACTGTGTGTGCGTCCTAGGACCAAAAAAACAACTTAGACTCAATGAACGAAGTTGTATCCTGAAATAAAAACTATACAATGCAACTACCCAGATCATTTAAATTAGGCTAGACTCTCTAGAGTGATCTGTTTCTGATTATATATAAAATATGAACATGATTTAAATCAAGAAGCCACAAAGACCTAAGATTAGAAAGGTTCCATTGACTAAATTCAACTCTTCAGGCTCAAGTGTGCCTTACAGAGAAAAGCTGGAGACTTGCTGTGAGGGCTTTTATAGGGCACACGTGGGAGCCTGCCACTTAAGCCAGGAGTCCTGAGTGCATTTTTGCCCTGAACAGGTGATAATTAGCCTAATTAACAGGCAAGATCGTTGTTAACTAGTTGGAAAAGAAATTTAACCTTGTTCTTGCCGAGGTCTGTCATTTTAAAATATTTTAAGATATCATTCAGATTCTAAAAGCTGTGAAACATGTTTTTCTGGCCCTTTTGGTTCTTTCCAAAGGTTGAAAAGCTTTGAAAAGACCTGAAAAGGGCCAGAAAACATATTACTGTAAGTCAAAATTACTTCTGGGAGTAGCCTTTGGTAGAATATTAATCCCAGGTTGCCTTTGTCTACTATGAACCCAGAGAATGACTCATTCCAGGGAAAAACATTCAAGGATTACAAAGGCCATGCCCTTGAGACTGAACGCATCCTTCAAAATCTCATTCCCATGAAATTTTCCTTTGTCAGAGAGACCATCAACCCTGGCTTACCCCAAATCATCCTATTAAATTTGGCTGGAACTGTCCCCATTTCACTGCCTGTGTCCAACCCTCCCCAGCACAACAGGGGTCAGGAAAGGCTCCTTATTAAAGACAGTCAATATTTTCTACTTGGGGCTTCCCAGGCACTGTGGTGGTAAAGAATCCACCTGTCAATGCAGGAGATGTGGCTTCCATCCCAGGGTCGGGAAGGTCCCCTGTAATGGCAACCCAATCCAGGATTCTTGCCTGCGAAATCCCATGGACAGAGGAGCCTGTTGGGCTACAGTCCACAGGGTCGCAAAGAGTCAGAATGACTGAGCAACTAAACAACATTTTCTACTTGGTGGGCCATCAGGTCTTTGATGCAACTTCTCAACTCAGCCTTTGCGGCCCAGGAGTAGCCATGGACGGTATATAAACAAAGGAGTGTGGCTGTGTTCCAATAAAACTTTATTTACGAAAACAGGCGGGGGGCCTGATCTGGCCTGCAGATGGTCAGCAGCCAGTCCCTGGCTGAGATGAGGGTAGCATCCTCCCGCTCATTCCCTGCTGCCAGCCCCCCGCAAAGCACCCTGATCTGTCCCGGGAAGAAGGATCTGAATCAAGCACTGCTGGCAAACAAAGGTCCACTAAGCCCCCTTCTCAGGCTTTAAGAAGTGGTTTAGTCCTAAAATAGTCTGTGTTTCCTGCAGGGCTTTCAAAAGCCAACATGAGGAGCACAGGTGGAAGGAATTACGCTGCATGTGAGACCCATTCAGGGCAGGCCGCCCCGTCCTCTTCAAACTACCCCTTTCAAGTGTGTCGCAGAGCTGGAGGGCCTGCAAAGTTGAAACAATTTTAACTAACCATAGAAGTCAAGTCCTAGAGAACAAAACATATATTAAATTGCCACAATCCTCCAGTCTGGACTAAATGAAATTTTATCGCTTCAGGTTAAGTGAGAAAACACTGGATTTATCCAAGGAAGGTTACAATAGCAGTTATAAATAAAGGACGAATACTACTGTTTAAAGACCAAATAAAAAGAATTTCTTTTAAATTAGTGCTCTTGCTGATATAAATAATTTGAGCTAAAATGATAAAATGCATTTCATTCTCTATTTATACCTTTATACCTTTATCTTGACTAATGTTTCGGTCTTTACACATTTATAACACAAGCCCAACAATCTGCAAATTGTAATAGTTCAGCTACTTCTGCTTCAACTGATCAATAAAAATGAAGTATGTGTTGGAACCTACTGTGTGTCCAGCAGTGATTTATGCTATATGCAGACCTTTAAACGAATGAAAGATACATACACCTCCCCAAAGGGAGCCTACGACTCAATGGTCAATGCTCCTGTCACTGAAACATAAGTGCACCCCCGTGTGTGGGACTTTGGAAAAAGCTTAAGATGTTTAGAAAAGCATGGGTGAGTACAGATTGAAACAGATGGAAAGGCTTCATGGTTGATGCAGGGCTTCAGATGAACGTGAAAGAGCGAATGGACTTCAGTAAGAGAGGTGGCCAGCAGTGAGAAGCCTGGAGGAGGTGCAGGCCAAGGTGGGCGAGGTGATGTGTGCGAACCCTGAGTTACTCTGTTACTGGGAGGGGTGGGGAGCAGGCTGAGCAGAAGGGAGAAATAAAGTTCATCCTTTGAGCTGAGTCAGATTTAAATGGCCCTGATAACAAGATGGAGACATTTGACTTTGAGATGACAAAAGGAAATGCCGGTCTATTCTTTATTTTTCTCTGCTTTGCACCCCCCCCCATCCTCTATCTTCCATTACTTGTTTTTCAAGATTATTCGATTATATTAAATATTTCTAAGGAGCTAAATGTGGCTTTATCCTCCACGAGCACTCATGATCAAAAAGATACAGTACACTTGTATACAAGCCACAAATATGTACGTGTCTGGGGGAAAACCTACCATAACAATGTGCACATCTGAGATTGATGATAAACCCATTTGCACACAGTCATACAAACAGCACAGCAGCGCTAACAGCAACAGCTATGTTTCAGGTTGTATACCTATGGATGCTATAAAAATGTTATTTCAGAGCTAAGAACCTCGGACGGTACCAGTTGCATGTCAATGGGAAAGGTTTTACTAAGTTTTCTGATGCCACTGTTGCCAGTTACAGTGCTAAATACTTTAGAATGAACTGGTTGGTAAATATAAATAAGATAGAATTTTATTTTACTAATAAGAACAAACAGGCTTATAGAAAGGAGGAAAGCACAGATTTTAAAAATCAACTACAAAATCCACTAAAGCTATTTTCTTTTAATTTTTAATACATTAATATTAAATGTAACTGATATATTAGTGGAAGCTAAATATGAATAAAAACTTCTGTCCTAATTCACCAAGAAACAATGATTTGTAAGGAATTTATAAAAGTCATAATACAGTCTTTATATTGTGGTATTGGGGCTTCCAAGGTGGCATTAGGGGTAACGAACCTGCCTGCCGATGCAAGAGACACAAAGAACGTAGGTTCAGTCCCTGAGTGGGGAGGATGCCCTGGAGGAAGGCATGGCAACCCACTCCATCCTGGCAGACTACAGTCCACAGGGTCTCAGAGTAGGACACAACTGAAGTGACTTAGCATATATGCACAGTGGTGCTATTATGCAAAAAAAAAATGTTTAATTAACAATATAATATGAAATTTTCTTAGGACAAATATACATTGCAGAAAAACATCAGACATCTGATGAACCATCAGATGGTTCCAATCCCCTCTTACCAATAAAGCTGACACTCTCACATGAAGAGAGCTGCTCAGTTCCTGCCATGCCATGGACTCAGAAATAATATTTGGGGTCAGATATTCATGCTGCTGGGGAAGGAGAAGTTAATAAGTGTCTGGCCTTGGGCAGGCTCTCGGAGCCTCAGGAGGACCATGTAATTTTTATTCCTGGTGTGTATTCACATCAATATTTCTAAAAATACTGAGCATGAGACATCTCTTCATTTCATATTACAGTGTAGATCACTGGTGTTCTATAAATAGTGAATCATGAGAATTACCTATTATTTCCCAACTGTTTAAGACAGCGATAATAAGAAAGCCATGCTTTCCTGCTTGGATTCCTTACGGCAATCCCTGCCAGCTCTATCAGGCTAGTAGTTTTCTTAACAAAATTAAAAAGCCAAAGACAACAAGGCTGATCAGAAGCAGTGCTTGGGTAATACCCCTAACGGAGGAGATTTCAGTCTGTTAATGTGACAGCCCTGTTAGAACCAGCAACTGACACCAGCATATACAGTTCTCGGCATATTAACATGGGACAGTGGACCACGATTATTTATTCAGAATGTGACTTCATACAGGACTCAAGTACACAGTAGACTGAGTGGAAGTGAGCAAAACAATATTTCTTTCTGCCAAACAAGTTTAAATTCACCTTTGATATATGTATAAAAAAATTGTGTGTTTTTTCTGAAAAACATACACTGGACCATGTTCCATAGAGCCGTGCACCTTACGCACAAGCAAATATGGTATGTCTGCACTCTACCCTGTAGGTCCTCATGTGTCTACTTTGGAAACAGAATTTCTAGACATTTGAATATACTCGCCAGATTTAGAAAGGGCTGTCCACCCTGACGGTGACCGTGTGATTTGTTGAAGCAGGAAAGGCAGCCTCTCCAAACTTAGGTATTTCATTGTCCTGGCCTTTGTCATCATCTCGGCCTTCCAGCGTGTCAGCATGATCTAGGGAACCATTTGAGCTCAAGGTAAGATTAGCTGGAAGGGCTGAGATGTATGGCCCAGTAATCTCAGAGTTCAGTAGGAAATTGACCCTTTCGGAGACCTTAGTCCGAAGAACAGCAGTTACAGTACACTTCTAGAGTAACTATCTGGGAGCCTTTGTGCGCTGGAGCATCACCAGGACACGATGCACGTTCAGAAGATGAATTCAACGTGGGTACCATAGAGTCTGACGTGGATCACAGCTGGCTTTAAATCACAACATTCTGACATTCAGATACATAGAAATACGTATTGCAAGGAATTTTCCCTGCTCCTTTCTAAATCATAAGTTCAAGGGAAAGTGCCAAAATTGGATTAACATAAAAAAAAATTCTTAAAGAGTCTTAAAGTGACTATGATTCAACTAAGAGTAAGTAAATACTAGCAATCTCTCTGCCGTTTCTCACACATGTCCACCACGCAATGGGCATGATATAGCCTGCGATGAAACAGTAAAACTACAGAAAACATACATATTTGAGGTGAATCTGGGTGGGAACAACCTCCTAAATGTAGGACAAAGCAATGAATTTAGCTTCCTTTCAGTAGTAATGAGTACTATTTACTTAAAAAGTTGCATGTGTACAGCTACAGAATTCTTTTTACAAAATAGATTTGTGGACTTCAGCTCCTTCTCATATGTTCTAAATTATTTTGAAAAGATAAACTCAGATAGGCATCTATAAACACTGCATATAGATCATTTATACTAATTTTTCAAATCTTCAACATCTCAAACAAAAGACTATACGGAATAGCATTATCATTTATTATATACCTTCCAGCATTCAAAATATTAAGCTAAATTTCTTTCTAATATAATTAAGTGCATAAGCAAAAACAACTGGAAGGATGTAGGTGATAAAATATGTTTATACTTGGCATAACTATAGTGTTAGGGCAGCTAAAATACAGAATTAACTGGAGCTATCAAAATGAGGTTAACAGCAAAAAAGACTTCAATTACGGGCTGGGAAGGAATAAAAATGAAAGTCAAAGAGGTTGCTAGCTTAGACTTTATGATATAAAGAAAACAAAACTGCTCAACTCTTTATATGGCTCTACTCTCTTTTTATTAAAGATTTTTTCAGACTGAAATACATGAACATGAATTAAAGTCCAAGAGACTACTTCATGTAAGGCGTTAACAAGCAGACTTTTGCCCAAGTGGAGGCACCCATGAAGGCACCCTGAGGGTCAGACCTCACTACGTGTCCAGAAGTGCCAGCTGCCCCAGCAGAGTCTCAGGGATGCAGCACATGGGCACAGGCACCCAGAGAGCATGCCCAGCAGGCGGGGACTGCAGGTGCCCTGTTCTGTAACTTAGCCACGTCCTGCCCAGCCTGGCACACTGGCGTCTTCAATACAAGTCAGACTGCAGCCCAAGAGCGAGACCTGACCTGCCCATGGCAGCATGAAGCACACCCGTGCTGACAGCCACGCCCCTTGACCTGAGAACGTAAACTTCAGCAGTCACCTCAGCGGGTTCCCCCTTGCCTCCCGAAGCCTGGTGACCCACCCCACACCTTTGGTGGTCTGTACTCTGAGGACATCCATTTATATCTGCAGTCTGGTTGGGACTCCATTGCCCACTCAACAGTTCCCCCTGGGTGGCTAACAGGCTTCTCAAATGTAACGCATCTATACCTGATTCCCAGTCTCCCCTGATGGACCTGCTCTGACAGTGGTTTTGCCCATTAACCACATCATTAAAGTTAATGATGTGACCTCACTCTTCCCACTGTTCAGGCCAAAACCATGGCATGATCCATGACTCTTTATCTCATCCAGTCCACCTGCATGGGCTGCACTTCTCAGATTGATTCAGAGTCCGGACACTTCCATCTGCCTGCTGTGGCCACTGGGGTCCAACCCGCCACCCCCCCCCCCCAGTGTCCAACAGAGCCCGGCCTCTGCCACCACCCCCCGTCCTCCATGCAGGCTGTTCTCTGCACACCACACGGCAGACAGTGGCTCCGCTAAAGCCTGAATCAGACCACGCCAGGCCTCTGTTAAATACCCTCCAATCTCTCGCAGAAGGAAAAAACCCAAGTCCTCGCAGGGTCCTCCAGAGCCTGGTGTGGCCTGAGCTGCCATCACCTCTTCCCCACTCCAAGCCACCCTGAGCGCCCACCAGCACAGAGGCCTCTTGGCATCTCTTGGCAATGCCCCCACAATCCTCTTCAGGATATTTGAGGATTTTGCCTCTGCTCAAAAGACTCATGGGACTGGGCCCCTCTGCTCAGTCAGGCCTAGATCACCCGTCACTTTCTCTCTGAGGCTCCCCGTTGTCTCCTATAGAAAACCAGCCCCCTTCCCAGCTTCCCGGGTGGTGTAAAGAACCCTCCTGCCAAATCAGGAGACTTAAGAGATGCAGGTTCCATCCCTGGGTCAGGAAGATCCCCTGGAGGAGGGCATGGCAACCCACTCTAGCATTCTTATCTAGAGAACCCCACGAACAAGGAGCCTGGAGGGCTACAGTCCATGGGGTCGAAAAGAGTCGGACAGGACTGAGAGAGTAACACTTTCACACTTTTTAGGGCCCAATGCAGGGCTTACCACAGAGTAGTTACCTAGTGGATAAGTGCTCAAATAATAAATTAATTAAGTATTGTAAAAGAACAAAATTTATCAAACTTTATTTTAATATGCAATGCATCAAAAAATACACACACACACACACACACACACACACATACATACATGTACGAACAAACAGAAACCGTAGGGACAGAGTCACTGTGAATAGCAGTAATCCTGGGCGGGAAGTGGGACTTGGCTGAGGGAGCCCAGAGGAAGAGGAAAAGCATCAATCAGGGAAACGGGAACTTCTACTCAGCACCTTACAGACTCCTGTACTGCAAATATCTACCAACACACATTCCATTGTAAAAATATATATGGATAAGCAAACACAATTTTAGGAGAATAATTGAATACAAGGAGGTTAGCTAAAAGAGATTTTTAAGTTAAACTTAAAAGAATCACTGATTTTATCCACCACTGACTTTTCTATGCCATACTTACATACAGTGTTAAACAGCTGAAAAAATCAGAGTGCTGCAGAGAGAAACAGGTGAAATATTTACTGAGGCAGTATAAAATCAGATCTCTAAAGAGAAAGACATTTTTTCCCTCAATTTTTATAATCAAAAACCTCACTATATTTATATTCAGATAGGTCAGACACCAGTGCTAATTGATTTTATAAGCCTATACTATGAATGCCATAGAGCTGACAGCTAATCATAGATACTCTTCACTGCAATTAAAGAATCTTCTGTTTGTCACAAGTGACCACATAATCACAGTTTTGGAAGAGATGGTTCTAGGTATTCAATAATGAAGATATTATCACATTTTTGTGACTGTCAAGCCAATTTTCACTAAAGACCCATGCTAATGTTTTGATTTACTTCTCTGTTACACAAGAGCCCTGATCCTGTTGTGGCTTATTTGCCACTCAAAAGTTGACTCTCTACCACCTCACCCATATGGACTTTTGAATTGCTTACCACTTCCATTTATCTACATTCCCTAAAACACCAAACGATTCAGGGACATTAGATTTTCATCTTCTTGATCTCTTTCACAGTGATAAGGGCAGGAAATGGTGTATTAAGAAACATTTATAAAATCTAATAATCTTATAGAACTAAATTTTACTGAAGGCTCAAAATATGGCAAGAAGTATTCTGATAAATGACATTCCCAATGACATGTTTAAAACTGCAAACAAAGCTGCCTGCAGGAAACCATGCCACCGTGGTGAAACCAACAGCCACACTGACATCGACGTGGCTGAGACGCCAGTGCCTTGGCTGTTCTCTAAGCCTGAATCTCTATACATGTCAGGTGCAGTGGAGTTCAAGGAAAATACTGCCAGTGTATGTCCCAACAATAAAACCCTGTAATTCTAATTTCAACCAAATTTCCACTGAGTGAGGTCCTAAGGATGTGTTCCCAAAGTCATGAAGTGGTGCTACCAAAGGCCGTCCTCTCCAGGTTAGGAAAAAGGTTGTGAGGCTGAGAGTCAGTGGCATGTATCTAGCTGGGATCAACCAGCCATCACAGTTGATTCTCTGTCCTGAAAGGCCCTGGCTTCCCATCTGTGGGGCTAGAGGCAATCCACATGCTAGGTAACTGTCCACTGAACAAAAAAGCCTGACTTCCAGAAGACAGAGGCTTGAGATCTCTATTCTTTAATTTGTCAAAGACAGAAAAAACCAGAAAGTAACAGTCTAATAAACGATGCTTTATAGTAATACAAAACCAGAAATATAAGTAGGAAAAGGAAAGATAGTAATAACAGTAAAAGAATCGAGAACACTGGGCTTCCCAGGTGGCTCAGTGGTAAAGAATCCACCTGCCAATGCAGGAAACACAGGTTCAATTCTTGGGCTGGGAAGATTCTCTGGAGGAGTTAATAGCAACCCACTCCAGTGTTCTTGCCTGGGAAATTCCATGGACAGAGGAGCCTGGCAGGTGCAGTCCATGGGGTCGCAAAGAGCTGGAAACGACTGAATGACTGAGCACACACACAATGCTCTACACAGAGCAGGTGATCAGCGACTGAATGCAAAGTTCTTGACCAAAACTGAGAGACCAAGAACGAAAACCTAACAATAAAAAGAGAAATATAAAGAGACACCATATATAAGCAGAAGACAGAGATAAAGCATTCCACGGGAATGTAAGTGATATTCACACAAACGTGCCTATGAGCTAAGAACTAAAGGAAAGCTACTCAAAGATGGGAAAGACACGTGTCCTCATGTCTACAAACCATGTTATGGACCATCCAGAGTCTGTGCATCCATTTCCAAATATAGAGAACATTGTTCATAATAAGCAAGTTTCTATTTATAGAGTAATGCAATAGAGAACAGAGAGAGAGAAGAAAAAGCACTACAAATAAAAGCCTGGGTAAAAGATAACCAGGAAAATTTTCTCTGGGGAACAACAAACGAGGAATACAAGACCACTGAAGGAATTTTAACTTGTACCTGAGTTTACATAGACCTGACCAGGGATTAATATTGTGGACAGAGTTGGTGACTGAGGAAAAGACATAAAAAGGCAGAATTAAAGAATTCAATTGATTTTGACAACTGATAAAACCAATCTGAATGTAATTATGTGAAGCTACTATCATGAACTAACAAAAGGCTAAATACATGAACTCCGGTACTTGGGCAATCAATTCAAATCAAAATGCCCACAGCTTTGCAGTACACAAAGAAGCGCAGTTATGTACCTATCCTTCAGGGCTGGTATCATCACGTCTACTTTTGCATACTTTTCATTTTCCTCCCACTGCTGGTGTTAAAATTCTTAGGAAAACCTTTGGTCACTCTCAGACACATGTGGCCACCGGCACCAGGACAGCAGAGCGTCTACCTGGGGGCGCCCAAGTTGCCTCTGCTACACACAGCCGTACACCCCAACTGCTGCTCACTTCCCGGGGGGCAGTTGCTGCTCGCTTCCCGGGGGGGAGTTCAGAAGTGCGTCCTATGAAGGTTCTGACCACAAGACTAGGGTCCAGGACTGAGGTGTCCTCTTTGTTTAAAGCAACCAAGACTGTCCCAATCATTTACAATTAGAAGAGAAACCATTTATTTGCTAAAATCAAACTAAGATTTGAATGACTATTTGAAGAGGCTGAATAATCTCACAGAAATTTTAAAGAAAATTCCTAGTTTCATTGCTTAGCCAAAGAGTGAATATCAAGGAAAATGCTACTCACATTTAACACTTGCTATAATCTAGACATCATGGGAAGGTGCACTATTTTCCCTGAACAAATATATGAAAACACTGAATTCATTTCTAACTCTCTGAGTGTCAACTCATAAATTCAGATTTTTTGAAGTTACTCTGTAGTTTTATTTATTTATTTATACAAAACTGATTTATTTATGGCAGAAACCAACACAATATTGTTGGTTTAATTAAAAATGAATTTAAAATGAATTAAATTAAAATTAAAAATGAATTTTAAAAAAAGAAAAAAAATTCAGATTTAAAAAGTTCCATTTTTCCTCAAGAATAGGATCTAGTTTACAGATTCTTAAATACTGACATTTATAAAGTCATTACTATTCACACTCAGGAAATAAAATAATAAAAAGGTGTTGTTAAAATGAAAAGCTAAAGGGTGCTGAATATACCACATACCAAAGTCAATGAAATAAATATATATATATATATATATATACACATATATATATACATATATATAGTAAGTAAAGTAAAGGCATCTTAACAAACCAGATTCCCTGTGGACACAGCTATTCAATAGTTATTGATACGGTCCACTGCTTATTCCTAGAAACTATAATTAGACATGATGCTTGCTGTCCACTTCCTCAAGATGTAAAATAACCACGCTAAATAAAGTTATTCCTGTCCAGAACACGTTGCCTATTCTTTTAGCTGAAAGCAAACCTCTAGTAAATTCCTATTTATCTTCTTGCCAATCAAGGAATGAATGACTGACACTAACGCACCCTTATCTGGGACTTATGTCTGCAGCACATTCTGCTAAGTGATGTCATTGCTCGAGCAGACGAAAATAAGCAGATTATTACAGTGACTAGGAGCAAACTAAACATTTGGGGTTTTGCATGGACAGATTTACACACTGTCTGTCAGATAAAGCACAGTTTGCCTGCTGCTTACACAACAAGCATGTGCCTGACAGCTCCCTCCCAGGGTTAGTATCTGATTACATAAATAGGCCTTCCCCACCATTCCTGAAGACTGACAGTCTGTCTTAGTTTAAAGAGCAATTTCGGACTATCAGCTTTTCTGTCTTGCACGTGAGGCCGATGAACATCAGAGCACTTCCTGGAGGTCCAATCAGGTTTTCTCACCACCTGCTTCCGGGTCATATAAAATGTGGTGGATGCAACAGAGAGGGAAAAGACAATTTGAAAACTTTTGGCCAACCCAATACTTTTGATGACTGCTTCTGAGGCATGTATTGAAGGGTGAATCATGTCAACACACTTATGTGTGTGGGGGGGTCCACAGTATTACCTTTGAAATAATTCAGAAGCATATCATGACTTCTTTAGAGCTAATGGCTTTATTTATAAAGTTAAATATGAGGCATGATCACACAAAAATGTTACCCATTTTTATTTTTACACTTGTCATATTTTTTTAATGAATTTTTGAAAATCATTCCAGCAAGGTATTGAAACACCAAAGACTTCTCAGAATGGCCATATGACCACTGAGCTCAATGAAATGTTTAAAAAGTAACTGACAACTAGTTAACACCTTTCCTATCCCCATCACAATACTCAAAAGAAGACTTATCAATCAACACTCTAGTGAATGTTGATGAGTAAAAATATGGCTTAAAACTTACTTTGACAGCAACAAAAATGGTAGTCAAAAATATTTATGAGCAGACGGTGTCTGTATAGATGCTATGAGGTTCTGTACTTTGTTCTGCTAAGCAACACTATTAATACTGCAGCAGCAGCAGCAAGAAAAAACAGCAGCGGTGTCATTGAGGTCCTACAGCCCACCAGAAGCTCACTTACAAACTGCCCTGAGTTAAACACTGATTATTAATCATTACAGATTTCTTCAAAATATAAAGCTATGAGTTTTCCATTCAAAAGTGGGCTGGCTGATCAAGATGGATGAATTTCTTCTCAATAATGAAAAAATGAGGCAGTACTCATTTGAAAGGCGGTACTGAGTATCTTAATTTTATTGTCAAGAAACCAGGTGTTTCTTAATTTTCTCCCTTGGTCTCACACTATATGGGAGCTGTTACAAGGATAAAAATTCAGGTATTAATATCTCCACTGTTACATGTCTCTTGAACGTCCACTATGGGCCAGATCCCATCCTGTGCTCTGGAAACACAGAGATAAAAGGACCCAGGCCTCCATCCTCAAGGTACGTACAATCTGATAAGGAAGAGAGACAAGCAAACACAAATTATATTTCAAGGTAGCAAGTTATCTTTTTACAGATAAATGTATTTTTTAGATTCAAATGGCCATCTTTTTCAATATTAAACAGCTCTCATTTTCAGGACGATTATCTATGAAACCTATCCTATACTTTTCTAGTGAAAAGAGGTACTTCCTCCTTAATCTTTGTGGTTTGTTTTGTTTGCCTCCTAAAAAAAAACCATCTCAAGCCACATTAATTATTTCATGAAGCATGGGCCTGAATAATACACACATAAAAAAAGCCTACTTAAAACTACAAAAATGTGTACTCTTTCCTTCCAGAATGGTTCCACATGAGCTTTTTACACTCTTACACATTAAATACCGACATTTAGCTTAAAACATCTTATTGCCTAATACTAAGTGTATTTTGTCTTTTTCATCTGTTTCTTGACACCAACACTAATGAACTGTCACAGAAATAGTTTTGGGAATCACAAAGGGTGAGGTTCCTTACAACGGTAAATAATCAGAAGTCATAAACACAATATTGTCTCTAGTAATTTCAGCCATAACTTTCAAACATTCATACCCAGACAAACCAGATGAAATATGTCGCTGCGGGTCAGCTCTGATGGATCCCTCAGAAATATCAACATTATTGCTTTTATTTTATTATGTACCACACTTCATAACTGTACACTGCAGAGTACAATAAAAACTCCGCTACACAGCGTGAGTACTTATTAAGCAGGTCAAAAGTTACTGTAACAAATACCTTGTTCAACTCGGGGTCCATTAATAACATATCTCGTTGCTGCTCAGATGAAGAATTTTTTTTTTTTTTAAAGATGAAAAAAGGGGGCAACAAAGAAGAAACATATAACAATTTGAATCTCTTATGTATGCGATTTTCCTTTATATGTACATAGTTATCTACTGGATTTTTCACTGCAATCATATGCCCAACAACTCTGAAATAACTAATTTAAAATTGGGATGAAAAAAGAAAAATGAAAGGTGATTAAAGAAGGATAAAAAGAACCAGCACAATGCTATTTGTAAGAGTGCAGAGCAGCTGGTTGTGACCGTCCCCACACAGACCTGAAGGTAAGAAACAGCATACACTAATAATGCCAGTCTCTCAAAGGCTGTATCGATTTAAGTGAAACACACATACAGAGGGACTGCCAAGTTCAAACTACACTGCAAAATCAACCAAGAGCCACTTTTCCAAGGTAGGTGGTATGGCCACCTTTGCTACACAAGGCAATGTTTCTACAAATAAAATTAGCTAAATTTGAAGCTCACCACTGTAATAACAAAAATGGGAAACTATAAATGAGAGGAGATTAAAAAGGAAAAAAAAAAAGCAAAGCAAAAGATATTTAAGGTATCATGGGACATTTACATTGTGAGTAAGCAATGGAAAACATTTACGGACAAGTGGGTGATACAAACTGGATGGTTTTCATCACTTCCGGAATGAAGGACAGGAAGAAGACAAGCATAGAGGGATGCGGAGAGAAAGGGAGGGAAAAGCCAGCAGCCCACAAGCACCACGCGTCCGAGGACACTGACGGCTGGAGAGCAGAGGCCATGTGATGGACCAGCCACCAACGTGAAATACTAGTAAACATAATCAATCAGCAAAAGCACATACACAGTGCACTCAAGAACTCAGCAGTTCATTAATTTTCACCAAACAAAAGCCACTGTATCAATTCTTAATTTTCATATAATTCCAAAACGTGACATTGACTGCAAAGCAAATTTACAGCCTTACAAGTACGTGAGAATGTCACGTGTAGTCTATTTTCTTTTTAACTAATGACTGACAATCTTTGATTTTTCTCTAGAATTTGTTATTAATTTCTTATCACAGGAATCAAGATAATTAAAAGGAAACTCACCCAGTGAGCACTGATGCCATCAGGGCCCACCAGCACCTAACAGTTGCTCAATAAACAGAACTGAAAAAGTTTATTTCTTTCTTTACTTAGGTAAATAAGAAAGTTAAATATCTACAAAACACTTGTAAGTGTTACTGAGGAATATGAAATAAGCCTTAAGAACTACTAAATATAGTCCGGAAGTGTGATTATTCCCTAAAAATTAGCAGAAGGAAACAACTTATTCATAAATCACATTAATCAGTGGTGTTTCAGCCATCTGAAACGTGTCGAATATTCGCATCTGATGTGCCTGTGAACAGTCATTGCTCCTGGTGTACAAGAAATGCCGTAATTGGTTTAAATCGGCCTGGCCCATCTGTCTTTAATACTCTTATTACAAGGCAGTAAGCAGAGAACTATTAGAGCTGCAGTATAAGCTGTAAGATCTTTACTCGTTCTTAAATCATTTAAAAATAATGAGAGCTTTAGCCTTTATCTAATTAACGAGTGCCTTCTTTGAATTAGAAAAACTGTATCATTTAGCCCACGGTTGTTTAGTAAATTGGCTTGGTGGCATGCAAGCTAATGCAGGGGAGCAGTTCCAGCGTCTTGTCCCTGGCCTCTTATTACTTGAATTATAATTCAATGATCACCTTAGATCATGGGCTATTCATAAATCAGAAGGCTGACATCAGATGAAAAATTGTATTAATATATGAAACTTATTATATAGTACAAACTGCTCTCTTGATAAATTACATTGTTCAAACTTGACAATGATTGCATTTAAAACATTATTCCTGTTTGCTGTTTTACAGACTGAAACCTCTTCATGAAAAATTTACAATGCTCCTCTGTGTTTTGGAGTCAGAGGGCAATAGGAGCACATGGCAGACAGAAACCATACTTTAGATGTGCTGGCAGCTGCAGAGGACAGAAAGCACTTCTAAGGGAGGAGGAGCCCCTCCGCTGCATTTCCTGCACCTCCATCTCCGACTTTATGAAGATACTAATTGCCCTCACCAGCAGAAGCACAGTAAATAATAAAATTTTAATTTCAGCTTACTGGATTGCTTTCTTCTCCTATATAGGTGTTTCAACGAAATTTATAGTCATAAATGTTTCACAGAAATTTATAGCATGAGAGGAAAAAATAAAGGGGCAAACCCATGAAGTTTAATTTGAATTGAGGCCGGGCTCCTTAGATGATGCGTTATGACAAATGCTTTTCGCCAAGGCTGACTGGGTAACTCAAGCTGTAGTTCCATATTATTTACATTAATTACATGAAGGCGGCTTTGTTAATGGTACATTCTGGTATGGGTCGCAGCATGATATGCTAATGATCTAAGAAAAATCTGCATCTCCAATATTTATGATAATTTGTAATAGGAAATAGGGTTGCTTTTATTTCTTTCTCCTCACTGGAATAAAAAAAGTCAGCACAAAACAATTTTATTCGGAGAAGAAAGGGAAAAGTTCTAATCGCCAAGACATTTAAGTGTTATAAACAAAAGGAAAGACTCTTATTGTTAGGGGTGTTGTCACAGCCTGTGACAAAGTGATAATACGGCAGTTCAGGGTGAGATGTGTATCAGCTGAACTGGATGGGAGAAAGCAGAAACGCAAAGCCTAACTTCCATCCCCAAATCGCCTCCTGCTCTTGGGTGCTCCCACCTCCCAGCTCGCAGCCACCCTCAACAGAAAGAAGAGAAGCTTCAAATAAACACCGCTAACTTACACTAGGTTACATTTATTATATGGAACACCATCATGCTGGAAAATATTTGATATTTTTACAAAATCCATCACAACTTCTGAGAAACTTATGGTTCAATCGTATAATCCCCAAAGATTAAAACTGCAATATCAGCATATTTTATTCATATTGTTATTCTTATAAATTATGTTCAAATTTATGAAATCCTAAAAGCAATGATAATATTACCAGTATGGCTTTTTGGAATATAAAAACAAAGAAACAAAATTGCCTAAAAAATCAAATATGATATATTCAAAAGACCAAAGCTTCTCTGATTATTCATGTTTAAACTGTGCTACCTGTATTTTCAAAAAACTGTTTAAACATGCATCTTATTTTATTATTAGGAGTCAGCAATAAGCAGCTACATAGATGGATAATTTTGGCAGGATAAAGTTACATATTTTCAAATTAATAATGTTCTACTGGAATAAAAGTTCCCATATAATGTATTCTATACTACAGAATAGAGCAACAAAAACACTTAGGGAAAAAAACCTATAGATAATTGGATACTTCACAATATTTAAATATACAAAGTAAGCTTCTAAGATAGACATATAGTAGTTTTTTTAAAGACATATATAGTTAGGTCTTCTACAGACTAGAAAATAATATCAACTTAGAATTTTAAAAATCTAAGAAGGAGTATTTCTATAAACTGTTAATACATAGATATTCTATGTTCAATATGACTAACAAAAATCAGGACAGCAGTCACCTCCAAAGAAAGGAAAAGTGGGTGCTCAGTGTCCCACACCACATGGAGGCCACAGGAGTGGTGGTGTCTATCACTATTCTTGATTTCTGACACCATATATGCAAAAGTGCATGTGGTTTTCAGAACCAGAGAGAAGAAGGGTTTCATACTGTTAGAAATGAAGGAGATATGTTACCCTTAATGTCCAATGTTAAGATCAGAAGTCCACTGGTTCTTTAAAACTTATGAAAAAGAATACAATAAAAATCTATAGCAAAGTCTGATTATGTTAAGAAGACAACTCTGGCCCATTTCTCAAGACTTCTTGGGTCAAATGGACATATCTGTTCAGAGAATCTGTTTCTTGTTGGTAAAAATCTAAGAATCACATATAATTTAAGGAATAAGAAATAAAATCTCCTCTCAAGCACCTTGGTTCAATGAACAAAAGCTCCTCCATTTGTTAATTGGAAAACAGAAAGCTTTCTATGATTTACTCTATAAAACATGAAGGCCACATACGAAGACAACAGCTAATGAGCCAGGAGCATTACTGTGCACCCTCGCACAATTCGGCTGTGAGCACAGTCTCGTTAATCTAGTGTGCAAACAGTGCAAGCTTCTGAGGTCTCCGACTTCCCTCAGGGCAAAAGTGAGTCTCCCCTGCAGAAACAAACACCCGCCACCATGACTACACTGGGAAAGGGGCCACACCTTTTTATTCCCTTAAGGAACCATAATTCAGATTCTATTGTGATATTAAGAAATTTGACTAATCCATCAGTTGACCACAAAATTGTAATAGAAGAAACAGAAGTCTTGTACCTAATGTAAGATTTAGAATATAAGATACATGTTAATGAATGTATTTCAGATCCTAACACAAACTGAACACCATGTCATAAGACCTTTAAAAACTACTTGCAATGGATTTGTTATAAGGCCTTGGTTATGACTCATATGACATTTTTAGAGCTATCCTGGCTACCACATCATACACCATAATTTAGACAAGTATGTAAGCCAGATACACTTCCTTCTTTGTCCTACTCTTTTGAATAAGAATGTGACAGAGATTTCATACTGTGAAGAAGTTAAATAGTGAAATGATGTTTGATGTTTACTGATTATTTTGAAACTCTGTATTAGGCAGTCTCACTAAATTACAGAGTTCAGAAAATAAAATTACAAAGTCTGATGGAAAGAAATGTTCAGAAATACTATACTATATTCAATATACAAAATTTACATGAATTTTTAAAATATTTTTCATTCTAATAAAGATTTAACTTAGAAATATTAAAAGTATCTTTATTTATGTATCTCATTGCCAATGTAAAAACAGCCATATAATATATTCCCTTCATTCAAAAGTTATACTGCTCTTTCTTGTACCTGCTTAATCCAAGGCTAAAAATTTCATCTGTGCACACGTGCCCAGTCATCTCAGTCATGTCCAAGTCTTTGCAACACTATGGACTGCAGCTCTCCAGGCTCCCGTGTCCATGGGACTTCCCAGGCATGAACACTAGAGTGGGTTGCCTTTTCCTTCCCAGGGGATCTTCCTGACCCAGGGACTGAACCTGTGTCTCCTGCATTGCAGGCAGACTCTTTACCACTGAGCCACTAGGGAATTATGCTAAACCATTAATAAAGCCCAGCACAAAGAAGCGTGAGTGTATGTTCATGGATGAACACAGATGTCTTCAAGCTCAGGAAGTGCTGGCCGCTCCTGTTCTCTGGCACGAGGGTGGCCGGCCGCCCGGCCTGTGTTGGCAGGTGCCCTGTGGAGGGCGATGTGGCGGGCACCTGTCTGCAGCCCGTGCGCACTGACACCCATCAGGGACCGTCTCCTGGGCTGTGTAAGACAGTTGCATGTTCCCTTCTTGATAGACTGCTCTGAATTTTGTTGAGGATGCCCTGATGTTGCTGACAACCTGTACAAGCCATACATTTCAGCAAAATTTCCAAATTAATGCTGAGAGCACTTCTCAGCGTTCTGTTCTGTATTGTTCACTCTTGCTGATTGTGTCCTAAATAATAAACTGTGGCCTCTGGCGATTTTTCTCAGAATGTTTATGATGAGAACTCATTCATCTAAATCTGCTGGCCAGTGGAATAAAATAAATCAAGAATTTCCCAAATATAACAATATTTGTGTTCAGCAGATAATTGATGACTGCAGCTGCACTAATTAAAACCCATCTGAGTTTCATTAATCTTGGTCACCAGGACCGATTGCCGCGCACCACACCTCGCGCAGAGCCTGGCGCCCTTGCGATCCGGTCACACTCAGGTGGGCCTCACTCCTCAATGTTCCGTGATGATGTGAAATATCTCAATTCAGTACATATAAGAAGCGTAACATATGAACATGAAGCCATTTAGGACATATCTCCAATTGTCAGACTCAGTCACAAAAAAGTGTAATTAATTTTTGTATCAGGTTAACATTTTTATTATAACACATACTTTCTGTTTGTTAAAAAAGGTGTCGATGACCTGTGGTTTAAATAACATCTACAGCAACAGGCAGGCAGCATGACAGGGCCTCCAGAGCCTCATGGATCCTACCTGCAGGATGGCTTGGTGGTGGTGCTATGCTGAGTGCTCACAGAAGCCCCTCCCAGCAGAATGGCCCTTGAACAAAAACCTCAAGGAACTGAATACATCAGTCTACATATGTTTGTATAGAAACCAAGGAATAATGTATAAATAAAAAAGATATAGGCTCAGTCAAATTTCTACATTTAACAAAGCCAAAATTGTCACTAAGTTCATACATTAGACCCCAGTATCTGGTTCATCTATCCTAGGGTAGGGTACAAGCAGCGGAATACTGGCATGCAGGGTAAGAGAGGGGAAAGGATGAAATGCTTGGACAGAAAACAGAGAAGCGTGGGTTAAAATGGCATCGTGAGCATCAGTGTAAGAGTGACATACTAAGGTTCCAGAGAAAGGGACTCCAGAGAGCTATGGAAGAAGCACACCAAAGGAAGAGGGAAACTGGGTAACCGTGAACTCTGTCCACTAAAGTCGAGATTAAGAGTTTTAAATAAACACATCTTGATAAGTTTTGATTAAAATATTATAAAGCACAAACAGATTTGTTCCTTTAAGTAAAAGAAGCAAAAATACTAGATATATGTGGTGTTCACTTAAAAATTCACTAAAATAATTCTCTGACTTCCAACCAAAGAGGGACTATTGAAGGAACAACTCACTTCATCTAATACCTATTATATAGCTCCAGGTATAATTTCAGGAATGGGAATACTTTTCCCTCTAACTTTAATGCATTACTTGATCCACGAAAGATTTTCTTCTATAATGATCATCCTCTTTGGGGACAAAAAATACATACTCATTAATAAAATATTCCAAGAACAGAAAAATTAAAATATTTTAATTGTTAGTTTATCTTGTATGTACTAAATGGAAATGAGATGCCACACAACCAACTTTTCAATATTCCACAGTTCATGAATAGGCCTCTTCAAACAGCAGGTTTCATTCTTACTATTCTCTTTGGACATTAGCACTCATTTTCCCAAGAAGACATGTTAAACATGCTGAGATTTCACATCACCTCCGTGATTTCTTCCTCAGGACGACCTAGTTGGGAGGCTGATCAGTATCACTTGGGGATGTACTAAAGACTTAAGGGGGAGGGGAGTCCAGAGGAGCCTGACATCTCTGCTGTTCTACTTTGCTCCCTGTTGTCCTCTTAACATGGAAGGTCAACCACTCCTACAGCCCCACCCAACCACCCTCGAGCTTCCACCCATCTTCCTGTCACTCTCCTCTGCCCCCACAGACCCTCCAGCCGATCCACCACCCCTGGGCAAGAACACACACACTCTCTCACTCTGAGTAGACTCTCTCAGAGCCTTCCCCATGGGGCCTCACATAACTTCACATCACTCTACCAAGTAAACACTTAAAGATGGACACTGTGAGTGGAAAAGCAAAGAAATCTGTCTAAAGTCATTCAAGAAGTAATGATCGTCTTCTTTAGAGCCAAAAAATACATAATAAAATATTCCAAGAACAGAGAAATTCAAGTGTCATAATTGTTATCGTATATGCACTAGCTTATCTTATGTGTCACTGTGGGAATCCAATCCAATTGTGTGTTAATGGCAAACCTATGATACAGAATTTTCAGTCTAGAGGATACAGTACCAGAGTCCTTGAAGACCATCTAACATTCATGCACATGTTACAGAGAACTTGTCAAGGACACACAGCTGTTAAACAGCACATGAAAAACATGAATCGGGTCTCCTAAATTCAATCTAAGACTTTCCCACTTTCATGCAATTTGGAAAGGGGTAGTGCTCCTGGTAAATGAAGTCTGCCATTTCAGGAATGGGAAAGAGAAAAAGGATGTCATTATGTGTATAAACAATTCTTGCTGATAACCTTTCTGATGACCATAGTTTTATTACTTGGAGATACACAGTACAAAAATATAAAGTATTTACCAAGTTTATATTTATTTACTTTGTTATACATTCTGCTCTAGCGCCCACAAGAAAAACTGAAGCAGAGGCTACAATGTTCATTGAAAGCATTGACTCAGAGCTGGATCTGAGTAACTTGTTAAGGAAATTGAGCACACCATTCTTCCTGTCCTGGAAACATCCTGCACATGTCCACACACAAACCACCTGAACAAATCCTCATGTGGGCTCAGTTTTCCACACTTTGTCAGAAAAAGGAACTTCTCTACAAAGGTCATATCAGCAAGACCAACCAAAAGCCTTGAAAATACTACTAGCCCTGGGGTGAGGGGTATCCTAATCCACTTAAACCAGAGAAAAGAGCAGGCAGTGCTGCCACCAAGACAACTTAAATCCCATTTGCAAACAATAGGCACAAAGGACAGTCCCGAAAGAATAGGCACCTGTGGGCTCCCAGGTGTCTCTGGCCAAAACCTACCGAGTCATCAGTAATCTACTCTGATAGTTTAGAATTCACTTAAACTTCCAGATTCACCATGCTTCGTTTTGTTTCTGAAATGATTTAGATTATAATAAAATTATGAAGTAGAATTTTCTCACTTTTTAAAATATCAAACAAAAGAGCTGATCAAGAAATTAAGTGAGAATACAAAGTTTTCTTCATTTCACATTTTTCCCATATCAATAATCCTTACTATAATGAGCAAAAAAATAAGCTATCCCCTTATCCCTTGTTTTGTAAAGAAAATAAGATCTTTACAATATTTTACAAAACTGAAAGTTGTAGAAAGTTCTAGTAACCTCCTTACTAACGACTTTGAGTGAGAGATTCTCAGTGGATTACTGGCTGAATAACCAACACACAGATTCACAACATGGTCTCAGAGGTAAGTGTGGCTATCTCTTCACAGCTCTTAAATTCCATTCAGCTATGAGGAAATTTCAGTTCTAAGGAACGGTTTAAGGTTGACCAAAATTAACTAAAAATCCCGCATCCTCCCGGGATCTCTTTTGCCCTTCTTGTCGCCTTCCAAGCCAGCCCCCTGAAGGCAGCCGTGCGGCCTGTCCCCTTTATGTGGGTCACAGATGGCCTGAGCCACATGCTTCCCTGCAGAATCATCAATCAGGATCACTTGGCTTTTCCTCCTTCTGGTATTTCACTTTCAGAGCTCTCTTCTCAATCATTAGCTGTGTGACTATGTGCCCTTAATCTCCTCTTAGACTTCTCTCCCTTCAGTTTATTTAGGAAAAATCATCAAATGTTAGTTCAGCTTTGAATATCCTTTATTGGCTAACTTTCAAAACTGCATCAGGGTTTGCCCTTGGAGCCTCTTATGTTTAAGAGTATATACCTTAGGAATAAGAATCCTAAAATAAGCATTTCCTTACCTTTTTCTCCTTATGGTTTCCAATTTTATTGATACTAAATATGGGAATATGTACCTATAATTTTTGAACAAGTATATTTTAATAAATTGAAAATTCTTGAAAAAAAGTTAGATTTTTGTTTTCAATGTTTCTTGTAAAATACTACCACTCTTTATACATATAATGTTTATTGGGCTTCCCTGGTTGCTCAGTGGTAAGAATCTGCCTGCCAAGGCAGGAGATGTGGATTCAACCCCTGGGTCGGGAAGACCCCCTGGAGAAGGAAATGGCAACCCACTCCAGTACCTTGCCTGAGAAATGCCATGGACAGAGAAGCCTGGAGGGCTGCAGTCCATGGAGTTGCAAAGAGTCAGACACGATGTGTGCACTGAATAGCAGCAGCATGTATGTGTACACACATGTAGAACACACACACACACACACACACACACATATAACTCATTCCTCATTAATACCCTTCTGTACTAATGGTATGAACATATGTTATATGAATGAGAATGGGAAATCATTTATGCCCTGAATCAAGGAAGAAGCTCAGTTCCCACACAGAAGGGACAGGCTCTGACACATGGGCACACCTGAAACTCCAGGAGAGCTCAGGTACCTGGAGGAGCGCACAGTCCACCTGCAGAAGCTCAGCCACAGCGCACATCTAAAGATGAGCAGCATCCAGTCACCTGAGACGCGGGAGAAGGCGCGGCACGGTCGGGGAGCCAGGAAGAACTCAGTACAGCTGGCGCCAACAGGGAGCAGAAGAAAGCAGAAAATGTGACTCGAGAGGTCAACCAGGGCCAGGCCACAGAAGCTCTTTAAACCGGCGATCAAGATAGACCACACTGAGCGTGTTAATAGTTTTACATTTAATTCTCCTGAAACTGACATTTCTATCTATTTAATACTTTAGAAATCTTTTTCTGAAACTCCATTTAATATTTAAGGTAAACTATATATTTAGCAAAAGATGAAATTATAATTTTTTCCAGGCTTTACTGAAGCTATCCTGTACCTACCACTCGAGATATTATAAATAAACACAAATGGGAAAACGTGGCTTATTCCTTCAAGAAGCTGCTATTATCCTCTAAGGTGAGATCTGAACACCCATTGAAAAATTCAATAAATATTTATTCAGTGGTTCTCACACAGAACTAGGTGATGGAAACAGAAAAAAAAAAAAAATTGAACCAAGATTCTGGGATTCTCTCAGCACAATCTCATTCCCTCCATTGTAGGAGTTTATAGAGATTGTGAATAAGCCATGTCATAAATAAGATGACATCTTGTAGTTACATGCTGCTGAATCTGTGGGCAACAGAATTCCTTCTCTGGGCTGTAATGGTCTACAATGGTCTACTTGAAATCATTACTCAAAAAAAAATAACAAAGTAAAGATAAATGGGTAATATATAATTTGTTAATCTTGTTTTCAGAGAAGATACTCGTTCTGTTGAAAATTAAACACAATCTAATATGTGCTAAGATGAAAATTATGTTTTCATTTTTAGCCCATGTAATATCAATGTGATTAATTAAATTTAGATGATCCAAAATGATGAAAAGTTTAGAAGTAACTTTTTTTTTAAATTTATATAGTTCTTGGATTATTTAACTAAGGGTTAATTTCCAATGAAAACAAAGCAGGAAGGACTCAAAACATATTAAGAAAAAACACTATAAAAAGATCTTATAAAACATGTAAGCCTGATATGCTCACTCATCAACAGGTTATTTTTCACACATCACTGTGTCCCAAGCAGGGACATACTTAGACAGATGGGGGACACACACTAGACACTGGTCTTTGGACTGCGGCTTCAGCAGCTTCTGCAGAGACTTAAACAAGACCTTCAGCTTTCACACTTGCGTGGCCAGCTACAGAAGTGCATCAAGCAGCTCCGTGTAATGAACTGAGAGCGACAGGGAGAGACACGAGGCGGAAGCTGGAGGGGGTGTGGGTGATGAGAGGGACGGGAAGACAGATGGACAGACAGACACATGTGTGTGTGTGTGTGTGTGCGCGCGCGCGCACGCATAAGGGTTAACGTATATCTTAGTGGCTCTGTTTCTCTGGGATGACTGAGTGATATATTATGTTCCAATGGTAACCGATGTAGCATTATATTTTTTAATCTAGGAGGCCTCAAGAGCAATAGCAACTGCTTTCCATAAGAATACAGGTGTGTTCCAATGACATTATCTCACACATATATTAATAAAGAATATCCTATTTACAACTGACCCCTCAAATTAGACTTATCAGTTCAGTTCAGTTCAGTTGCTCAGGCATGTCCAACTCTTTGTGACCCCATGGACTGCAGCACACAAGACATCCCTGTCCATCACCAACTCCCGGAGCCTAGTCGATTGAGTACATGATGCCATCCAAACATCTCATCCCTTATCATCCCCTTCTCCTCCTGCCTTCAATCTTTCCCAGTATCAGGGGTTTTCAAATGAGTCAGTTCTTCACATCAGGTGGCCAAAGTATTGGAGTTTCAGCTTCAACATCATCCTTTCAATGAATATTCAGGACTGATCTCCTTTAGGATGGACTGAATGGATCTCCTTGCAGTCCAAGGGACTCTCAAGAGTCTTCTCCAACACCACAGTTCTAAAGCATCAATTCTTCAGTGCTCAGCTCTCTTAATAGTCCAAATCTCATATCCATACATGACTAATGGAAAAACCATAGCCTTCACTAGACGGACCTTTGTAGGCAAAGTAATGTCTCTGCTTTTTAAAATGCTGTCTAGGGTTGGTTATAACTTTTCTTCCAAGGAGCAAACAACTTTTAATTTCATGGCTGCAGTCACCATCTGCAGTGATTTTCAAGCCCCCCAAAATAAAGTCAGCCACTGTTTCCACTGTTGCCCCATCTATTTCCCATGAAGTGATGGGACGATATGCCATAATCTTAGTTTTCTGAATGTTGAGCTTTAAGCCAACTTTTTCACTCTCCTCTTTCACTTTCATCAAGAGGCTCTTTAGTTCTTCTTCGCTTTTTGCCATGAGGGTGGTGTCATCTGCACATCTGAGGTCACGATATTTTTCCTGGCAATCTTGATTCCAGCTTGTGCTTCTTCCAGCCCAGTATTTCTCATGATGTACTTTACAAATAAGTTAAATAAGCACGGTGACAATTATACAGCCTCGACGTACTCCTTTTCCAATTTGGAGCCAGTCTGTTGTTCCATATCCAGTCCTAACTGTTGCTTCCTGACCTGCATACAGATTTCTTCAGAGGCAGGTCAGGTGGTCTGGTATTCCCATCTCTTAAAGAATTCTCCACAGTTCATTGTGGTCCACACGGTCAAAGGCTTTGGCATAGTCAATAAAGCAGAAATTGATATTTTTCTGGAACTCTCTTGCTTTTTTGATGATCCAATGGATGTTGGCACTTCGATCTCTGGTTCCTCTGCCTTTTCTAAATCCAGCTTGAACATCTGGAAGTTCACGGTTCACATATTGTTGAAGCCTGGCTTGGAGAATTTTGAGCGTTACTTTACTAGTGTGTGAGGTGAGTGCAGTTGTGCAGTAGTTTGACCATTCTTTGCCATTGCCTTTCTTTGGGATTGGAATGAAAACTGACCTTTGCCAGTTTCTTTGTATGAAATGTTCCCTTGGAATCAATTTCTTGAAGAGATCTCTAGAAATTCCCATTCCACTGTTTTCCGCTATTTCTTTGCATTGATCCCTGAGGAAGGTTTTCTTATCTCTCCTTGCTATTCTTTGGAATTCTGCATTCAAATGGGTATATCTTTCCTTTTCACCTTTGCCTTTCGCTCCCATCAGGAAGCTTCCATAAGCCTTTTACCCTTCTCCATCAGAGGGCAGACAGACTGAAAACCACAATCACAAGAAACTAACCAATCTGATCACATGGACCACAGCATTATCTAACTCAGTGAAACTATAAGCCATGCCATGTAGGGCCACCCAAGATGGATGGGTCATGGTGGACAGTTCTGACAAACTGTCATCCACTGGAAAAGGGATTGGCAAACCATTTCAGTATTCTTGCCTTGAGAACCCCATGAACAGTATGAAAATGCAAAAAGATAGGACACTGAAAGATGAACTCAGCAGGTCGGTAGGTGCCCAATATGCTACCGGAGATCAGTGGAGAAATACCTCCAGAAAGGATGAAGAGACAGGGCCAAAGCAAAAACAACACCCAGTTGTGGATGTGACTGGTGATAGAAGTAAAGTCTGATGCTGTTAAGAGCAATATTGCATAGGAACCTGAAATGTTAGGTCCATGAATCAAGGCAAATTGGAAGTGATCAAACAGAGATGGCAAGAGTGAACATCAACATTTTAGGATCAGTGAACTAAGATGGACTGGAATGGGTGAATTTAACTTAGATGACCATTATATCTACAACTGCGGGGCAGGAATCCCTTAGAAGAAATGGAGTAGCCATCATGGTCAACAAAAGAGTCCAAAATGCAGTACTTGGATGCAATCTCAAAAACGACAGAATGATCTCTGTTCATTTCCAAGGCAAACCATTCAATATCCCAGTAATCCAAGTCTATGCCCCAACCAGTAATGCTGAAGAAGCTGAAGTTGAACGGTTCTATGAAGACCTACAAGACCTTTTAGAACTAACACCCAAAAAAGATGTCCTTTTCATTATAGGGGACTGGAATGCAAAAGTAGGAAGCCAAGAAACACCTGGGGTAACAGGCAAATTTGGCCTTGGAATATGGAATGAAACAGGGCAATGCTAATAGAGTTTTGCCAAGAGAATGCACTGGTCATAACAAACACCCTCTTCCAACAACACAAGAGAAGACTCTACACATGGACACCACCAGATGGTCAATATCGAAATCAGATTGATTATATTCTTTGCCACCAAAGATGGAGAAGCTCGATACAGTCAGCAAAAACAAGACTGGGAGCTGACAGTGGCTCAGATCATGAACTCCTTATTGCCAAATTCAGACTGAAATCGAAGAAAGTAGGGAAAACCACTATGACCTAAATCAAATCCCTTACAATTATACAGTGGAAGCGACAAATAGATTCAAGGGATTAGATCTGATAGACAGAGTGCCTGAAGAACTATGGATGGAGGTTCATGACATTGTACAAGAGGCAGGGATCAAAACCATATCCATGAAAAAGAAAGGCAAAAAGGCAAAATGGCTTTCTGATGAGGCCTTACAAACATCTGTGAACAGAAGAGAAACGAAAGGCAATAGAGAAAAAGAAAGATTTGTCAGCATGATACACAGAAGTATAACTTTGTTATATCTACAATAAATTGCTCTGGCTATTTTTAATCAAAAGTTTTAACATATTTCACCAAACATTTAAAGTACCTGCTTAAAACACACACACACACACACACACACACAATATAAGGATTACCTATCATCATTCCCAAGACCATCTTTGCAGAGAATACACTCAATACAGTGAAGTTAATGGCACCAGGAACAGAAATGTGAAAATTATCAACCACTTAAAAATAGGTGCATGCTACATGGCTTCAGTCACGGGCAACTCTTTGCAACCCTATGAACCGTGGCCCACCAGGCCCCTCTGTCCATGGGATTCTCCAGGCAAGAATTTTGAAGTGGCTTCCCATTTCCTTCTCCATAGGATCTTCCTGTCTCAAGAATCAAACCTGGGTCTCTTACGTTTCCTGCACTGGCAGGCGGGTTCTTTACCACTAGCACCAAATAATCAAGATCGAGAAAAGAATTATTGAAGACTTTGAAAGAGTTGAAATAAAAATAAAAGCACCTAAGATGCACCTTTTATAATCAGACAAAAATATCTGAAAGAATCTAATTTAAACAAAACAAATACCCCAATATGTCATAGGCTTACTGAGCAAGAAGTCTCAGGGTCTACATTGCATTATGAAAAAAAAACTACCACTCATATGCTTAATATTAGTGCACAATGCCAATCATTTTGAATTAAAATAATTAAAACAAGATAAAGGACAGAAATGGTATGGACCTAACAGAAGCAGAAGATACTAAGAAGAGGTGGCAAGAATACACAGAAGAACTGTACAAAAAAGATCTTCATGACCCAGATAATCATGATGGTGTGATCACTCAACTAGAGCCAGACATTCTGGAATGTGAAGTCAAGTGGGCCTTAGAAAGCATCACTATGAACAAAGCTAGGGTAGGTGATGGAATTCCAGTTGAGCTCTTTCAAATCCTGAAAGGTGATGCTGTGAAAGTGCTGCACTCAATAGGCCAGCAAATTTGGAAAACTCAGCAGTGGCCACAGGACTGGAAAAGGTCCGTTTTCATCCCAATCCCAAGAAAGACAATGCCAAAGAATGCTCAAACTACCGCACAATTGCACTCATCTTACATGCTAGTAAAGTAATGTTCAAAATTCTCCAAGCCAGGCTTCAGCAATATGTGAACCATGAACTTCCTGATGTTCAAGCTGGTTTTAGAAAAGGCAGAGGAACCAGAGATCAAATTGCCAACATATGCTGGATCATCGACAAAGCAAGAGAGTTCCAGAAAAGTATCTATTTCTGCTTTATTGACTATGCCAAAGCCTTTGACTGTGTGGATCACAATAAACTGTGGAAATTTCTGAAAGAGATGGAAATACCAGACCACCTGACCTGCCTCTTGAGAAACCTGTATGCAGGTCAGGAAGCAACAGTTAGAACTGGACACGGAACAACAGACTGGTTCCAAATAGGAAAAGGAGTATGTCAAGGCTGTATATTGTTACCCTGCTTATTTAACTTCTATGCAGAGTACATCATGAGAAACGCTGGACTGGAAGAAACGCAAGCTGGAATCAAGATTGCCGGGAGAAATATCAATAACCTTAGATATGCAGATGACACCACCCTTATGGCAGAAAGTGAAAAGGAACTAAAAAGCCTCTTGATGAAGGTGAAAGAGGAGAGTGAAAAAGTTGGCTTAAAGCTCAACATTCAGAAAACTAAGATCATGGCATCTTGTCCCATCACTTCATGGGAAATTAGATGGGGAAAACAGTGGAAACAGTGTCAGACTTTATTTTTTGGGCTCCAAAATCACTGCAGATGGTGACTGCAGGCATGAAATTAAAAGATGCTTACTCCTTGGAAGGAAAGTTATGACCAAGCTAGATAGCATATTCAAAAGCAGAGACATTACTTTGCCAACAAAGGTCCGTCTGGTCAAGGCTATGGCTTTTGCTTTGCCAACAAAGGTTCGTTTAGTCAAGGCTATGGTTTTTCCTGTGGTCATGTATGGATGTGAGAGTTGGACTGTGAAGAAGGCTGAGTGCAGAAGAATTGATGCTTTTGAACTGTGGTGTTGGAGAAGACTCTTGAGAGTCCCTTGGAGTGCAAGGAGGTCCAACCAGTCCATTCTGAAGGAGATCAGCCCTGGGATTTCTTTGGAAGGAATGATGCTGAAGCTGCAACTCCAGTACTTTGGCCACCTCACGCGAAGAGTTGACTCATTGGAAAAGACTCTGATGCTGGGAGGGATTGGGGGCAAGAGGAGAAGGGGACGACAGAGGATGAGATGGCTGGATGGCATCACCGACTCGATGGACGTGAGTTTGGGTGAACTCTGGGAGTTGGTGATGGACAGGGAGGCCTGGCGTGCTGCGATTCATGGGGTCGCAAAGAGTCGGACACGACTAAGCGACTGATCTGATCTGATCTGATCTGATGGCTTTTGCAGTAGTCATGTATGGATGTGAGAGTTGGACTGTGAAGAAAACTGAGTATTGAAGAATTGATGCTTTTGAACTGTGGTGTTGGAGAAGACTCTTGAGAGTCCCTTGGACTGCAAGGAGATCCAACCAGTCCATTCTGAAGGAGATCAGTCCTGAGTGTTCTTTGGAAGGAATGATGCTAAAGCTGAGACTCCAGTACTTTGGCCACCTCATGCGAAGAGTTGACTCATTGGAAAAGACTCTGATGCTGGGAGGGATTGGCGGCAGGAGGAGAAGGGGATGCCAGAGGATGAGATGGCTGGATGGCATCACTGACTCAATGGACATGAGTTTGGGTGACCTCTGGGAGTTGGTGATGGACAGGGAACTGGCGTGCTGCAGTTCATGGGGTTGCAAAGAGTCATACACGACTGAGCAACTGAACTGAAAGCAAAGTAATGCAAAGCAACCTTCAATAATATAAAACAAAGTATTAATTACGATATAAATTATGATTTGTTTTATAATATAAATCATATAAATTATGATTTGTTTTATAATATAAAACAAAGTATGAATTAAAATAAAAAACCAATTTTGAGTAGTTCATTATATAGGTGAAAACAATTAGGCTATAAACCCTCATGGGAAGAACTTCCAACATTGCAGTTTAAGTTAGAAGGCACACATTAAAAAAGAAAAAAAGAAACAGAAAAATCAGGTCATCGGGACACAAGCTGCACAAACACAGACAAGCTCGGGGCCAGTGAGGAACCTGAACAAACCCCTCAGCACAGAGAACTCTGCACAAATCACTCAGGGCCAGGAGATGCACAGCAGGAAGCACTGCTGAAAGGAGCTTTCTTAACAGGGCCCCCCAGAGACTGATCTTAGCAGGGCAGGTTCTAAAGTGGCAAATAAAGAGCTACTGTTCCATATCCCCATGGAGAAAGGGGGAGAGGGCCTGGGAGGCCGGAAGTGCTGTGACTGTAAAAGATGCTGAAGAACAGGAGGCCGTCAGTCAGTATTCACAGTTTAATGCTCAGAGAATACTGTCTTCGTCTAGTTTGTAACCTGTTGTTTCTCTCCCTTCCCTTCAGCCTTCTTGAAGAACCCCTTATATAATAGGGGACACATTGAGCCTCCTGAAATACACACTGCTCGTGCACTGATTTCCTGCCCCTCTTTTTCCCACAGCCTGCCCAGCCTAGAACAACCCTCTTCTCCACCGTCTCCTCCACAGGCCTGCTGCCAAGTCAGCTGGACCTGGACTCCTGGGACACGCTGTGATCTCTGCTTCTGTCCAGCACATCAGTACGTCTGTGCTCCCATCACCTGTCCCCGGAAGGCTGGTTTCCTGATGGCGGAATCCACACCGTGTTTGTTCTACAGATCCGGGTCGCAGTGTGGTGGGCACTGCACTCAGCACCAGAGTGACCGAACCAGGGCCTTCAGGCGGGAGGCCCACCTCTCCAAGGCCTCCTCGGGGTAAACCTTCTTTCCCCTTCTCAAAACACAAACACCACCAGCCTTCGTCAGAATACTTTTGCTCAACACCTTCCTCCACCAGGAACGCACTTCCCTGAACAGAGAACTCTGGGGGTCAGCAGCGGTGCTCGCAGGCAGTGGTGCTGCCTCCTCCCTCCCTGCTTCACAGGCACCGTCACATCAGGCACAGCGGGACAAGGACTCGGGGATGTCTCCCTCCTACTGGGACCCAGGGACTCTCCCATCCACACTGCCACGGTAGCCAGTGCTGGACCTTGAGCCAGAGTGATTCGCGCAGGGCTCAGTGAATTGAATGGTCCTCCCTCCAACAGTGAGACGCAGTGAAATGAGAGAGACTGGAGACCAGAGCCATGGCTGGGCGGTGTTCGTCCCAGTATGACTCACCGTCAGACATGTGCGTGGAAGCACACCTGTGAGGGTGGCTCCCAGACCATCAGGGGGTTTTCTGGTTCCTGCTTCCAGATCAGGAAGAGGAGAGAGGACTGGGAGCTGGGGGGAGTCATGGCTGCTTCCCCCTGACCCCTGAACATAGCGAGGCTGGGGACGCCTCTCGGGGAAGCCCTCGGGGCTCAGGGTCCACAGAAGGCACGGTTCACCCCGCTCTGCACTCGGAAGCGGAAGCGTCCACAGAAGTCTCCACCTCCGCCTCCGCATGGTGACCGTCAGGAGCTTAAGAGCTACAGCGATTAAAACAAGGCAGGAAAATCCTGTTCATTCCTAAGACCAATCAAAGCCAGAGCCGTCAGGTCAACTGTCAACACCAGGCAGCGTCTCTGTGAAAAAAGCAGCTTGTTATCAGCCCTGTGAGCCAAGCAAGCTAGTGTCACTCCTAACATCTGAAAATGGCTGAGGAGTGTTTTTCCTGTCTCTCCTGGTTGTCTCTCACCTGTAACTGCAGTCTGGCCTGTGAGAGAGGGGTGCACCACTTCTAGCCGATGAAAGGGCCAGTCTGTCTGAAAACCTCTGGCCAGGAGTATTTGTTGTTTTGTTTGTACTACATAATATGAAGCAAATCCTCCTGACGAGACAAAACAAAGACCTGCAGATGGTGACAGTGTCAATCCCATCTGGCCTGACTTTGACAGAAATGCTGGCGCAGAGGCTATGCTGACAGGAGAGCCTCAGTGAGGACCTCCATCCTAAACTGTGACAACAGGCGCTCAGTGGAGTGGACAGTTACCAAAAACAAAACAAGCAAAGGAGTTACAGGTTCCTCACACCCAAATCACTCCATTCTCCTGGCAAAGGGCAGCTAAGAAATAAAATAACTGGGTCATGCCCGCCACAAAGGAACAGAAACAGAACAGAGCTAGCAGAGAGTTTCTAAATCGGCGGGAACCGTGTCGATCATATTGTGAGGGGGCACCGGGACCAGAGTCTGTTAGTGTCTGTATGGAGACCCACCTGCACCGTATGGGTGAATCGAGTATTCTACTGCTACTAACACGGAGAGAAAAGGACATACGCTAAAGGTCGTGAAACTTAAGTTAGAAACGTGAACCTAACTAAAGGTTCGATTTTCAAAAAAAGGCCAGGACATAACTTCTCCATCACTGTCTCATTCATTACCTGTTGGACTAAATGGAAATAATCTTTCCTTTTACTTCCTTACCTATTTATTGGGAGGACAGAAGAGCCCGGCGGGCTGCAGGCCATGGGGTTGCAAAGAACTGGACACGACTTAATGCCCGAACAACAACATTTATTGGCTACTTCCCCAATGTCAGAATTTAGGCTCGCTCTCTGAAGAACAGGAAGCTGGTCTTGCTCATTTCTAACTCTGCCCTTGGCACCCGCATGGTGCCCGGCACATCACTGTTGATCCCCAACTCGGCGAGGAGAGACAAGGAAGGTGCCCGAGGTCAGTGACGCTGTTCCCTCTTCTGGCTAAGAAGTGCAATGCGTTTCTGTTCATTGCTCCATAATCTGCTCAGAGGTGTTCCATTTGACTCCTGGAAGGTCTGCATGTAAAGCCTAGAATGAAATTTACTTAGCTTCCTCATACTTCCGATGGCTTTAAAATGCCCACTTGACCGGAGAGAACCGCCAGGGTGCTGCCAGCTGGTGTTCCAGGCCCAGGGACCACCTCCGGGGCAGTGTGACCTCAGCGGATGGTGGGCATTTCCCCAGAGACCCTTCAGAAGAGGAGGTTCCCTGAGGCAGGCTTTGGAACAGTACATTGTATTACATAAAAATTAAACACAGTTTGCACAACCGTGAAGTGTTAGCCTGAGGCACTTTCTATTCCCCAGGCTCTAAGTTTAAAGGAAACATTCTCCTCCTCCTGCCTTGTAAGTTTTTCTTACTTTCTCTCCACTCAACACCAGTGATAGCTGTTCTAATGCTAGTTAAAAAAAATTGCAAATCTTCAAATATTACTGTAGAAATATATGACAGTTCAGTGGAAAAAAAATATAGTCCTTATATGTAACAAATATGTATATATATACATATAATTTAAATAAATAGAAAACAAATGTGCATATTTATACATATATACATATAGCTATAACATGTTTTTCTATATTATAAAAACATATATATATAATGTGTATATAAATATATATAAAGCAAGTCTTAAGTTTTAAACAAGGACCATGCACTCAAGGGCAGAAACAAGTTACTGTGAATGAGGGTTCAGAAGGAGATGCTCTAGGTGAAACCTACATCAACTGCAAGATTCGAAATTCTCCACGGCTTCCCCAGGGCTTCCTTTCTTCCTACTACAACTTCAATGATTTCATCATCATTTGAAATCACCTTGAATAAAAATCCTATTTTATACCCACAGGCAGTATCTTCCTGATTTAGATACTCTGTAAGGTTATTTTTTCCTCTCACCTATAGCTAGAGAGAGTGTCAAAATCAAACAAGCCAGATCTTCTACAAATTAAATCTGACTGTCTTACCCACTCTGGAAAAGCGCCTGAACACTAAAACACAGAGCTGTGGGTTCGAGTATCTGTTTCACCATGTGACATGGGCTCCTGAAAGGCACTCTACCTCTCTGAGCCTCGCTCATTACCTGCACCTGAGCAGCCGGTGATCTCGTAGCCTTTCCTGAGGGTTCTCGAAGGAAAGCACCCAACACAGAGATGCTCAGAGCACAAGCATCAGCTCCCCTTTTGAAGACGCTCACCTGAGACCATCAAGCCGGAGCACCTGCCCTGCACCCGTGTGTTGCAAACCTCTGTATAAAATGCATGTGCTGAACAGGTCAGGGCTGGTGAGAGGCAGCAGAGAATGGTGAGAAGTACGGCAGAAGCCAACGCAAAGGGACGTTCCCTGAGCACACAAAGTCGGCAGGTGGACACCAGGTGAGAGATCACGAGTGAACCAGTCCAAGCTGCCACAGAACGGAGCATCAGGATTGGGTTTTGATGGGTAATAGATGGAAAGGATGCTGCTGAGGAAAGGAAATTTACAAAGGATGCTGCTGCTGAGGATGCAGCTCAGGATGACTGCTGAGGAAAAGATGGAGTCACCCAACTTCTTTCCTGCCTCCTCGGGTTGCAACTAAGATGTCCGGGCTAAAGCCCCAGCACGTACCCTGGGCCACAGGTGTCTCTGGGGACAGAGCCCGAGACGGAGCAGTAGGCAGAGAAGAGCAGCCAGGCTCTGGCGCGTGTGGAGCAGCCCTGGTGCCCAAAGCTGCCTACCTGCGAGCGCCTTTTACATAAGAAAATAAGCCCCTTTATGATTACATTGTTGATTGACTTTCACTTTTCTTTCCTTCTTTCTTTCATTTTGGTTTCTTGTACTGGAAGCTGAACTTCAAGATCCTTGCTTCCAGAGCTGCCTTATCCGGCACCACTTCAGCACGTTCCCTGCAGGCGTCCACCTGTCCTGAGACGCCGTCCCTCAGGAGGGCAGTCGGCATCACTGCCCCTCACTGCTGGCCACAGGTGCAGAGGAGCCTCCCAAAGCTGAGACGACGCAGATGTCCTCCCGGCCACAAGCTGATAAAACACCCGGGCATATTTCCCTCATAAAGGGCTTCCTCATGTCCGATAACGACAGTGTAATTTTCTATCTCCTCCACAAGTACCGTGAGGACATGCTCAGGGGAAACGGCGCCAAAGGGAATGACCAAGTCCATCCACCGTCTGCAGGAGGAGGCACTGAAGGGGCGGGGAAGTCAGAAAAGAGAGCAGGTCTACACTCCTGATGACCGTGGTCAGGTTGAGTAAAGGCACAGAGTGAACGGAAGCCAGGAGATGCCATCCACCTGGGGGACCAGGCGTGGCTGGACTCCAGGAGCCCCACTGTGAGGCCCCGGACCTCCAGGCCCTTGGGTGTTCTTCCCTAACCGCATGGGACTCCAAGGGGAAAACGGAGAAAAATTACCCAAAGAAATCAGATGCTGGCACACAGCTGACTTACTTCTGTATACATTACAGAAAAAAAGTCCTTATCTAAAGTTAGAATTTAATAGACCGTAATATTTTAAAAGTTTAGTGATATCTTACATGCTCAAGATAAAGCTTCTAAAAAACTTTAATGAAACCATTGATCTGCATTTTCATTCACCAAGTTTTAGCAGAGTCAAAAGGAGGAGATCTGTCTTAATTGTTTTCTTCAAGATATGATTCAGCTACCCACAGGGGTAATTTCCCAAAGTCATCAAAATGTCACTTAAAGTAATAAACATCGATTACAAGGCTTCAAATCAATATTCACCTTGTCAACTACTTTAAAAAACTGAAAATAAAACTCCAAATAAACTTTTAAGTTCTAGGTGTAAGGAACTAATAAACACTGAGAGAAACAACAAAGAAGTGCAGGAGTACAAAGAAGACGATATAACTGAAACATCGTCAATTGATGGAGCTACTGTCAAAAAGCCAGGAATACCAAGTGTCAGCCAGGAGAAGAAGGAACTGGAATCCTGTGAACCGTAAATGAGAATGTAAAATTCAGCAGCAGCATCTCTGGAAAGCAGTATGGAGGTTTCATCGAAAAATTAAACCAAACATTACTATTTGATCCAGCAAGTCCACTCCTGGGTATATCCCAAAAGAATTCAAAGGAGGGTCTCAAATAATTGCTTATTCACCCTAATGTACCATAGTGTACCAGCATTATTCACAAGGGCCAAACGGAAGAAGCCAATCAAGTTTCCATTGATGGATGAACGAATAAGGAAGCGTGGTCTACATATACAATGGAATATTATTCAACCTTAAAAAGGAAGGAAATCCTCACACATGCTTCAGCACGGATAAACCTAGAGGATTCTATGCAAAGGGAAATAATCCAGCCGCAGAAGGACAAAGGCTACAGGACTCCAGTTACATGAAGAAGGATCAAAAGTAATCAAACTCATTGAGACAGAGAGCTCAACAGCCGTGTCCCAGTCAGTGTCAGATTCCAGGAGCATCTGGGTGCAGAAGAGCTCAAACAAAACCAACAATGGAAGAAAAGGATGCCGGTCGGCCACAAGGTTAGTGCTATAACCGTGTCTGTCCAGCGGTCCCTAAACACAGGTAGATAAAGGAGAAAGCCAGAAAATGAACAGGAACATTCTCACAGGCGACCGTGTTTCCCATGCCTCGAGTATTAGGGGAAACGCAACAGAGCACGCATTTCTTCGTCCCACCGTTAAATTCCACGTCCTCCCACCAGGAAGATCCTCTCACTCCTACAGAACATACTTTGAGAAGATATGCAGAAGGGACACCGGTGCTTTCCTTTAAGTAGAATTTTTACTGATGAAAATTATGTGGGAGAGGCCAAACGTATCTTGGAATAATTGAGAGTCACCCCTGATGAAACAAGAATACTCATGGCATGAGTACTGTTTACCCCAAAACAAGTATCTGCAGCTCTCTCTTGCAGGCCTATTCCATCTTACACTCACTACTATTTCGATCATGAGGTTTACAGAGGCTCACAGTTCTGTAAGCCTGACCAAGGTGCTCTATCACTTCAGTCGCGGCTTCAGAATTTGCTGGCATGTGGCACCACCTCTCAGGGAGGTGAAAGGCATGTCACAACCAAGCTGCGTTTCCAGCTGTGACACGTCTCGGTACAGAAGGGCAGGAGGGAGACGGAGAAGGAGAGAGAGAAATTATTTCCTTTATCATTTATCAAGAGTCATGCCAAAATGCTTCAGTCTTTACTCACATTTAGTATTTTTTTTTCCTGTTCACTGGCCTTCATACGATGAAAAATATGTTTTAAAGTTACATTATTGAAATGTATTGAATAATGACTGTCAAGGTTGGAAACTAGCCACAAGAATGAATGTTATCTATTCCTCAGTCCTCCAGAGAGGGCCATAAATACATGTGATTTTCCTTTGTGCTGTATTTTGCATTCAGATTTCTGATTTAGACAAAACGTGTTAAAAAAAATGTGTAAGAAGACAGCTGCTGAATTAAAATACATCTGTGTGTAAAAGAAGTTTAGCTAATTTTAGTCAGAGCAAGGAAAGCATCAAAGTGAAAAAATTTCTTTTGATAAACTAAAAAATATGTCTGCAAATAGCCATTCGATATGCAGATGCAAAAATTCAAATTCAAACTGATGAACACATACTGAGGCCATATTATATATAAACAAAGTACAACATAAGAAATAAACACTACAGTGTACACGAGATACAGATTAAAATAACAAGGAAAGGTAGTCATGTTGGGAACTGAAGAGCAACTCATGTTAATAAATCGAGTGCGGGGGGATCTGACCCAAAGAAAACAGTCACAGGTTCAAGCCATCGAAAGCACATGCTGAACCACGCAGGACAGACATGTCCCCACGTGGTCAGCATGGCCCGCCACCTGGACTTCTGTGACCGACTCAGGAAGATGATGTGGGCACCGGGTGACCAACCAAACTCTGGAAGTGTAGGACGTGGACTCCATGTGTACACGGAGGTCAAGAGTCATCTCACATTTCCAAGCTGGGTGAGTGTAACAAATTTATACAATGAGAAATTATCATCTTACACAGGACTGCCCTTACACATTCCAAGCATAAAAGAAGACAACTGAGAATGAAATTTTGAACCAATATATAAACTGTCCAATTAAGACACATAATATGATTAATACTGCCAACGCGTCTATAGGTAACACACAATCGTGCTGCTGCTGCTGCTGCTGCTAAGTCGCTTCAGTCGTGTCTGACCCTGTGCAATCCCGTGGACAGCAGCCCACCAGGCTCCCTCGTCCCTGGGATTCTCTAGGCAAGAACACTGGAGTGGGATGCCATTTCCTTCTCCAGTGCATGAAAGTGAAAAATGAAAGTGAAGTCACTCAGTTGTGTCAGACTCTTTGCGACCCCATGGACTGCGGCCTACCAGGCAAGAGTACTGGAGTGGGTTGCCATTGCCTACTCCAACACACAATCCTATGTCTTTAAAATTCGGAGTAGCTTTAGAATCTATCATTGGCTTTTAAATGGTCTGTACAAATACACTGTGAAATATACTTCATGATCACCCTTAAAATACTTCCTGCCCAACACTGCAGCTTCTTGGGAGTATTTCCTACTTTCAACATTACCTTCATGTACCCCAATCCAGCACTACGGTATGTTGAGCACACAGGTCTTAATCAATGTATGTATGTATGTATGTATGTATGTAATCTTTTTAAAATATATATTTAATATTCAAACATGAATATTATTAAATGAATGTCTTAATATAATTTTAATACAAATATATAAGTAAATGCCATCAGTTCAGTTCAGTCGCTCAGTCGTATCCGACTCTTTGCAATCACATGAATCGCAGCACGCCAGGCCTCCCTGTCCATCACCAACTCCTAGAGTTCACTCAAACTCACATGCATCGAGTCGGTGATGCCATCCAGCCATCTCATCCTCTGTCGTCCCCTTCTCCTCCTGCCCCCAATCCCTCCCAGCATCACAGTCTTTTCCAATGAGTCAACTCTTCGCATGAGGTGACCAAAGTACTGGAGTTTCAGCTTTAGCATCATTCCTTCCAAAGAACACCCAGGACTGATCTCCTTTAGAATGGACTGGTTGGATCTCCTTGAAGTCCAAGGGACTCTCAAGAGTCTTCTCCAACATCACAGTTCAAAAGTATCAATTCTTTGGTGCTCAGCTTTCTTCACAGTCCACCTCTCACATCCATACATGACCACAGGAAAAACCACAGCCTTGACTAGATGGACCTTTGTTGGCAAAGTAATGTCTCTGCTTTTCAATATGCTATCTAGGTTGGTCATAACATGAGGTATAAAAGTGTACTATTTAATTTGCAATTTGTATATGACAAAAACAGTACAACCAAAGTCACTCCTTTATACTCATATTATTACAAGTATTTTTGCACATTAAAGATCAATGACGTCATTTTCAGGAACAACTGCCAACCCAAGAACCAAGTTAGAGGAAGTGTTGGACATATTGATAAAATCAATTAAGAACATTAACTTCATTGAAATAAGAGGAACAAGAGTAATACGGAAACATTTAGTATGTTTTGTATCAGGTCATCATTCAGACACAGTATGAAAAACAGGAAGACATCTCATAGAAAAGGTACAAAGTCCTGCAACTCTTGCTCACAAAGAATCAGAAATCCGGATTGTTGAAGGAGGTAGGGGTGACACATGAGGGGTTTCCCTGCGACAGCACTTACTACCAATTGTACCAGTGCTGTATCAGCTGGCGTGCGAACTCTGCAGACTGAGTGCAGGTGCTTGCTAGAATGTCTGAGCACACTAAGCCTTCAGATCAATGAAAAATCAACCCTAAAAATAATTAACATAAAACAGCAATGAGATTTTATTCAGAGATGGATTTTAGCACACACATGTCTAAGAGAATCAATGAAGTCTTTAGTAAATTTGACAGTGAAAAGGAAGAGGAATGCAACAGGATAAAGGTCTAGAGAAAGCCATTCCTTACTTAGTGTCTAGGTACATAAATTGTATCCACAGTTTTAGAAAAGGCTTGTGTCTTTATTGACACAAATATTGACCAGAAGTCAAAACCATTAATATATTTGCATGTTAAAATGCAGAATACTTTCAGCAATTAGATTATGTACTTTCTGCTTACTGAGTTTTATGGATATAAATTTAACTGACAAATGCTATATCTGATCACATCACTATTGAGTTAAATATACAAATAAAGTGTTTTTCATCTTGTACACCATCAAGTTCAGGAATTAAATAAATCAAAGCCACCAAACAAAAAACCAACAAAGTGAGGCATAGTAACAAATGGAAGATTGGTAACAAGATTAAGAATTATAACCATTTAGAAAGAATTTCAAACTCATTTGTTTGTAGAAATAGAATTCAGAAAGAAAAAAAAAATTACCTATATGCTATTTCCATTTTATGGAAAAGACAACAATGGGTTACTACATTTTTCTATCTAAAAATACTATCATACACCTGTCACATTAGGAAAAATAATTTCCATATTGAGCTCTGCAAAGATTATAAAAATACTATACATTTTTTATAAATACATTTATAAATACAATAAAATACGTTTATTTTATTCTAAGTGTACTACCTAGAGAAAGCACTTAGATGGCTGTCTTCATGTATACTGTATTTTTGTTTAGTAGAATTAGGAAAATATCACTTTTTGCAAAAAAAAAAAACAGACTTTGAATCAACAGAAAAGTAATTTCTTAAATGTGTTATTTGTGATTAGGTACACTAAAATTAGTAAGAAAAGGCAAAAATAAATGTAAGCATCAGGAAATAAGAAGAAAGTTTTCAATAGAAAAGAACTGAGAATGAAAATGTGAGATGTGGAGAAAGCGGCACTCACTGCTTCCACCAAGTGCGCCTGACGGGAGGCTTAGTCAGAGGCTGGCCCCCACACCTGCTCAGACTCAGCAGCAGCCACAGAAACCATTCCTATATCAGTAGGATGATTACAGGGAAGCAAAGGAGCATCTCTAATTGGATGGATCAAGTCACAGGGCAGCAGAACAGCAACAAATCTAAGAATGACCTTTCATAAAATAGCTTCCAGTACATTCTACATCTTTCAGTCAAGAATATGCATAACGGTAAGCATAAAAAATCCAAAGGGTTTGTGTGGAGAAGCAAACAGAATTGGCACTTGGCACACAGTGTGAGGCATGGGAACAACATATAAAGTACTCCATGTTACTCGGGGGCATGGCACACACTTGTGTAGTAAGGAAGCAAGACTCATGCTGTGGCAATAATAACCTATGAACGCAGTAAATAAGAAAAACCTGAAATATTAGAGTCACACCCTGAATTTACAGGGAGAGCGGGAAACGGGCAACAGGACACAGGTTACGGACGCGGCCAGCAGCAGCAGAGGGCTGGTGTCAGGACCTCACCGGCAGCCGGAGAAGACAGACACAAACAGGCTTTTGACCTGATCTGACTTTGTCCAACTTGCCATTCCAATACCTAACTGTTTCAACTTAACCAAATTACTTATTAATCTTGCCTTGAGAACTCCACGAACAGCACAAAAAGGCAGAAAGATAGGACACCAAAAGATGAACACCCCAGGTCAGCAGGTGTCCAACCTGCTACTGGAGAAGAGTGGAGAAACAACTCCAGAAAGAATGAAGGGATAGAGCCAAAGCAGAAATGATGCCCGGCTGTGGACATGACTGGTGGCAGAGGACAGCCCGATGGGCTGAAGACAATACTGCAAAGGAATCTGGAATGTTAGGTCCATGAATCAAGATAAGTTGGAAGCAAACAGGAAATGACAAAAGTGAACATCAACATGTTACGAATCAATGAACTAAAATGGACAGGAATGGGTGAATTTAATTCAGATGACCATTACATCTAGTACTGCAGGCAAGAATCCCATAGAAGAAATGGAGTAGCCCTCATAGTCAACAGAAGAGTCCAAAATGCAGTACTTGGGTGCACTCTCAAAAACAATGGATCTCTGTTTGTTTCCAAGGCAAACCATTCAATCATCACAGTAATCCAAGTCTATGCCCCAACCACTAATATCGAAGAAGATGAAGTTAAATGGTTCTCTGAAGACCTACAAGACCCTCTAGAATTAACACCAAAAAAAAAAAAAAAATGTCATTTTCATCATAGGGGACTGGAATGCAAAAGTAGAAAGTCAAGAGATACCTGAAATCTCTTCTATAAAGGGCATTAATAATCACAGAAAATGAATATTATTAACTGATTAGTAATTTGAGAAAGAAAATCTTAGTTAAGGTTTTGAACCTCAAAATACAATATATTCCATATTTGCTTATGTTTAAAACAGGAGAAGGATAAACCCCCCAAAATGAAATAAAATTGGCTTCTTCCTGCCCATGGGGAGGGGATATGAGAGAGAAGATGGAAATGAAAGCAGATAAGACACAGTCCTGTAGATGCTGGGCTGAGTGGTCAGGGCACAGCGATCACAGTGCTTCTCATTAACGCATCTGTGTGTTCAAAATGCTTTCACAATACAAAGTTAGAAAAATTGTTAAACACAGTAAATGTGGATAATTTGCAAATGTGTGATATCAAGGACGCTGTGAGAGGACCAGACCACATCTAAGTGAAGGGAACATGAAAAGCGCTATAGAATAAACCACTGATGGGTGATCTCAGTCTCTTCAACAAAGATGCAAACATAAAATTATAAGTTTTGTTAAATTACATAAGTAAGAATTATTTGTGCCATCAGATCACATCATTTTTAAAAGGTATTTTTTAAATCCTATTTTTAAAAACGTATTCCCTAAAAATCCAGCTTGGTAGTAAAATATACTTTTTTGTTTATTCATTTCTGTGTTTGTAATTATCCAGAATGACACTCAGGACACTGGTAACTGTGATTTGAGGACAAAAATCTCACTGATTGTTCTTCAACAAACCGAATGACTTTCTACTTCACTGGGAACATTACATTTAAATTGATCGAGTTTTAAAAGAGTTCAAATAAGCAAAATTTAGGATCTTTTAAAATGAATAACAGCCATTTAAAATACAGAAAAATATTTGCTATATGAATTTTTCTTAATGTTACTCTTAATGTTACCTGTATGAATGTTTCTTAATGTTACTTACATGTTTTCAGTAAAATGACTAGAAACAACACATTCTTGTAAAAAGGGAAGGCTGGAGACCATGCAGACAATGCAAAAAACTCCTTCCCACATCACTCTACTGCATCACTCCGTTTATTAAGAATTCTTTCAATACTATCTTAAAGATTTAGTAACTAATCATTAACAAAACTTGTGGAAATTTTTCTGAAAACCATGGGCTTCCACCTCCAGATAAGACTGGAGCAGCCAAGCCCCATGGTGACAGCCTCCTTACTCCCGGCTGCAGCACGGAAGCAGCGGGACGACCGGAACTAGATGAACCTTGATTCCAGAGACAGCGAGCCCTCCTCGGCCAGACTGAGGACCGGAAGCCATTTCCTTCCCCAGGTCATTCGCAGGGTGAAAAATTAAAATTAAAGTGACTCATAAAAACATAAAACTATGAACCACGCTTGCCTGATACACTGGATGAGATGAAGACAAACATGGGTATTTGACCTAAATCACACTATTTGCTTTTTTCTCAAGCTGCTAACAGTTTAAGCTAAGAGCAGGATATAACTATATAATGATACTCTGCTTAAAACACACATGGATTCACAGCATAATCCTGATGCATTCTAAGAAGACAATTCAATATATCAGCTGATGAGACTACTCAGAGAAAAAATATAAATCTTTGGTAAGTAAAATATAAGACAAGAGAATAACTATGACAGTTTCATCAATATCTCCAAAGGTATTAAAAAATACAAAACTATATGCCAGTACTCTCATATTCATAAATGAATAACTATAAAAGTTTATGATGTGCAAAATACCAACCATGAAATTAAATCTTTTAAAAATATTAATACAAAAATAGAATAAATCATAGAATAGAAGCCTCTCCATATTTTAATCTACCTCAGAACCATAAACACATAAAAACATATTTTTTAGGAAGAAGACTCCCCAAAGAGACCGCCCAAGGGAAGCGGTTCTGCAATCAAGCAGGATCCCTGCCAGGTCACTTCTGTGGACTGAACACAACGGTGATACGCAGTGTGACAGTGAAGGCGACTCAGGAGTCACTCACGGGAATGGAGCTGGGATCCTGAGCCCGTTTTCCAGAATGACCTGTGGACAGTGAGGACATTACCGAGGCCAGTCGCACGAGGAGAACTTCTGATTTCTCATGTCACCAGCATGACCAGAAAAGCCCTGCTTAACAAAGGCCCCGGGAGTGTCTTCAGAGGTAGGTCTGACATTACAGAACCCTAGGACTTGGGGAAATGATGGAATCTCAAAAACCATCCAGTTCAACAGACTCCAGTTCAGAGCAGTAAGAATTTGAAGGCCTAGTTCTATGTCTTGATGTTACAAATAATAATTTCCCCAGAGTCAAGTCCCTCCTTGAAGTATTTATGCTGCCTAGTGTTACGATGTCCACAGTCCATCTTTCCCCTACACGCTGCTCCCTGAATCCACTGCAGCTCCCCCAGCCTCCTGACCTCAAGTGGATCATCAAAGGCTCGGTCCCATTCCCTCTCTCTTCCATGGCACGTGTGCATTGGGGAATCACACTCAGGGTCTGCTTCAGACAATAGGCACAGGCCTCTCCCTCCTAACAGGGTCCTTCCAGACTTGGCGTCTGCCTTCTCTTCTACAGCTACAAACACATCTTGCCAGCCACCATCTCCACTTAAACATCTGATGGTACCCCACTCCTAACTCTTGATTACCAAGTTCTCAGTAAGTGATCCTCCCAGTCTCCTGCATCTCAGTCAAGAGCATCATCATTGAAGCAATCCACTCCATTTTTCATTTTTCTTTTTCATCTCGTATCAATCCTTCTGCAAAGCTATTGGTTCCACTCTCAAAATGTACCCCGAATGTGACGATCCTACCCTGTTGTCCAAACCACACTGTCTCTGGCCTGAACTAACTCCCCTCAATGTCCTCCCCTCACCAGGCTATGCTCTGTGCTGTGACAAGTCACCTCTACAGGCTCAGAGGGCACGTGGAAGAGGATGTGAGTCCAGACGATGTGAAGGGAGCTCCCTTCATTCTCCTCCTCTCCTTTTTTCTGATCTGCCGAGGAAAGCTCCTGAGGCAGAACCACAGGCCAGGGATCGCCGACTACATCCTACCACATCCGCCTTTCTCTCACCGAAAGGCACCCTCCTCACCCTTCCTGCCCTGTGCTCACACCTGCACTGTGCTCACAAGGGGAAGAGTCACCAGAGAAGGAAAGAAGCCCTTTCTGTAACCAAGGCACCATCAACCTAGCGGAGCTCACAGACGTCCCTCGTATGTACGTATTTCTATGAAAAGGGACACAGGACACTTGGCCTAAATCAAATGTTCTAAACGCAGGCACACGTCGATGGGATAGTGGGAGGCATCTCTAGTTTCTGCTCAGAGATCGTGCCTCATCGTCCTGAATTATTACTGATGACTGACATCACTTGTAAAGGAGAGAAAGCAAAAAGAGCACAGGTAAGAAACACTGACGCAAGTGGAACTCTAGCTCACTAAGGCAAAAAACCACAGCAAAGCCCCTTGGCTTCTCTAGAATAGAACTGCCTCCGTTTACGCTTCATTTTTAAATCCTGGGAAATAATTTGTCACAGAAAAAATTCCTTACGACAAGGCAGGAGAAAGAGCACCCTCATCCATACATCTCAGTCTGGCTCAGGTATTTACTTTTTTGTGATTTCAAGAAGGAAGAAGTAAATAGAAGACTCTACATTTACTTCCAGGAGACCAATATTATATCAGTACAGGAGACATTTCTCAGAGATAATTCAACAAATATATTCTGTTAAGCATTTATTCAAACTAGTAGGAGGAACTTTACCATTAATTTTTACATAAAGAGTATTCTGTAACTTTTAGCTAAATGCATACATCTCTCCATTCATCGGAAACCTTTCTACAAACTTATCCATTCCAATCATGCACTCATTAGAATTAGATTAACTTTTTAAAACAGAATAATTGATCCTACACAATGACATGATGTAAACAATACAGAAACATATATAATGTATAAACAATGTACCTAATAATCATTAGAACGTCTTTCTAAGCCACAGTTACAGAATCTCAATATCATTTATGTTTTCTATTAATTCCCACCAGACTGTGTTTCATTCTGTTGAAGTAATAACATTCATCCACGGGAACATGAATTGAAATTTTTAAAACCCTCTTCATCTCAATAAAAGATGCAATTCCAACGACATTATATGTTTAATAATTTATTAATTTTGTATCAATTTTGTTGTTTCAGTCAACTGGGTACCAGTAATACAAACTAAAATAATAATCCAATGAACATTTAGAGCTTTATGGCCAGACATCCTAAAAAATAACCTTATTTCACTGTGTGTATATAGACATGCATATGTTGCTATTGTTTAGTTGCTAAGTTGTGTCTGACTCTTTGTCACTCCATGGACTGTAACTCGCCAGGCTCTTCTGCCCATTAAGATTTCTGAAGCAATACTGGAGTGGGTTGGCATTTCCTTCTCCAGGGGATCTTCCAGACCCAGGAATCGCACCTGCATCTCCTGCAATGGTGGGCAGATTCTTTACCACTGAGCCACCTGGGAAGCCCTACACACACACACACACGCACATGATGGGATGATCATTAAAATATTTCCACACACAAAAACCATAAAAAAATCTCTGGGGGAAATGGGAAAGATCTATGAGTTCAAGAAGAAGAACAAACGTAAATTTTCTGACAGTTGGAGAAGAGCTTCGTCATGCATCTTTTAAATGGATGATAGTGTGCGTCAGATCATCATGGCACTAACAGTCTGTGGGATGTATTTTTAAGGGGCATAAATAATATTTTACAATGTCAACTTTTACTATACACTGGAAATTACATCCTGCACAACTATCTATACTTAGGATGAAAACAACGCTAAATTCCAATTTAAGATTCAGCAGGGGTGTGGGGGAAGCGGATAGTGTCGAGATCTTTGAAAAGTTACCCTGGGAGACCTGGAGCAGCGCCCTGTGACGCAACCAGAGTGACCATCCAGAGTGCTACCTGCTCTTTCAAGTCTTTTCACGCACACCCACGGCACAAAGTGCACCAAGCCTTCCCCGCGCCTTCCAGAGGCCCGCGTGATCAGACCACTGCCTGGCCGTGCTCAGCACACGCACCTCTGGGGACACGGGGCACAACCGCAGGGAGCCTGCTCAGCAAACCCAAGGTTCCCCTGGGTTCCCACCTCAGAGTGTGCACTCCCTCGTCCCTCTGCCTAGAACACGCGTTGACACGTTCCTGCTCATCATTCAAGTTTCTACTCACAATGCCTCAGAAATAACAAAGAGTCTTAGTTTCATTATCTGCGTACAGCGGCATGTGAGTCTACAGTTTTCTCAAAGATAGTTTTACAAAATGTTTTTTGGGGATGGCCTTGCCTGAACAGTCGAATAATCCTACCCACTGCTCGCCTGTCACTCCCGGACCTCTCCCCCAGTCACTCTGGCCATAGCACTCACTGTTTTCTAAAATGATTTACTGGCTTGCACATTTTCTGACTTTTCCACCAGAAGAAGAGCATCTTTACCTTGCTCAGCACTCCACTCTGAGAACTTAAAACCAGATCAGGCGTCAGTAAATCTTGTTACATGAACAAAAGCACCAAGTAAAGGTGATGCGCACGTATGAAGCACCTACTCTGCATCAACACCAGCGATGCCACTTACATGCTGAAGCCCATCTAATCTACTCCTTTTGAAAGAGTCCGTCCCCATAGTTTTAGTTCAACAACCTGAGTATCAGAAATGAAATGACTTGGTTACGGTTGCATCAGTTCATAAGATAGCTGTTTTAGGATTAAAACTCAGGTACTAGATTTTAATAATTCTATGCTAGAGTTTTATTCATTATGACATGTTGTTATTTTATTTCCCTTACAGTGCTTTTCACTTATTATCTCATTTGATCCTCACAATAGCCTACATCTTATCACATCAGCTTTACAGATAATGAAACTAAGACTCAGAGAGTCAAAGAGATTTGCCCAAGGAAATAGAGCTACTTATGGACACAACCGGAACTCAAGTGCTGTTAACCTGGCTCTCACTTTCTTTCTAGAATCCCATATATGCATAGACAGAGACAGAGATTTAAAGTAATGTACACAAGGTCACACAGCTGGATAGAGAAAAGACTGAATTAAAACTAGGTCAACCGCTTAGGAAGCAAATGAACTTTCAACATATCATATTGTGCCACTGTCAAATGCCTGGGAGTTCACAACGGTTACAGACTTTCTGAGAGATGACAAAGATCTTGCTATGAACATTAGCCATGCTAATGAAAATATGAGGTCCAAGGAAGAGAGGCAGCTTAGCTGGGACGTGTATGTCCTGGCTCCAGCAGGCTACGGCTCACTCACTGCAGAAAACCTAGCCACACACATGGTGGCTTTGAGCTCGACAAAGCACAACCTTACTTTTGAATATTTAGTATTATTTAATAACAGTTACCTATGTCCTATGAAGTAATAGGTCATTAAAAATAAGGATGAACCATTTTAATGACTCCAAAAGATTTATATCTTTGGGAAAACAAGAGTAAGTGTATCAGAAACAGGAAAAGTCTTTTTTAATATACACACCCATATGCTCTTCCACTAAACATGAAAGAAGGAAAGAATTAAAAAGTTGAGAGATCAGGGAGAGATGATATGATTTTCTCATCAAAACAACACACCGCTCTGACATGCTTATACAAAGTTCATATGTACCTTAAAATAATAAACAACTAAAAAACAATAATAAGTTCCAGCTAAAACAGAAGCTACAATTTATATTTGACTCTTCTTTGTCTCTACCAATATCAGGTAAAAACATTTAATACTGTTTAAACCTGCACAGTAAAACTTTGCTTAAGTAACAGAATTCAGGCCTCTACACCAAAGTTATAAATTTTAATGACGATATTTTTTATATTTTCCTCCCCTCATTATTTAAATGAAAAGTTGTGAGAAAAACAAAAGATTATTATGGTACCAAAAAAATCTGATAATGCTAGATTTAACAGTGTGTTTATGTTGCAGTGCGCTACTAAACAATTTGCATTGAAAATGTAAGTAGGTATTTATCTCTATTGCTATGACTATAAATAGGAAAGAATAAATCAGACCATTGTGACAGTTCAAGTGGAGAATTTAGGAGCAGAAAGCAGAAAAATTTTCAGCAATAGATGACAAATTCAATTATTTACTTAGGTGTAAATCTAGTAAAATGTAATCAAAATTTTAAAATGCAATCAAAGCAGATTTCCAAATAGCACAAGAATATTTTCATTTTTAGAGATTCTAATCCAAAGAGCCTAAGTAAAAAGAAAAAAGAAACACACCTCCATCATGGCGGGTGACTATGTCTGCAAGAGTCTTTCATCATACAAAAGACGCAACTCCTGTAACATAACTTTAACGTGGAGGAAAACGAGGTCATTTTTTAAAGTAAACTGTTGTTATAAGGTAACTTTTAATTTGCACACATAATGTAAATTGCTATGGTGAACGCACGTTGGGTCATGGAAACAACGGTAGCTAGATTCAGATGTGACCCGGCAGCCCAGGTGTTCAGGAAAAGTGCTGTTAACAGTGAGGATTGATGATCTAATCAAACTGTCACAGCCAGATCCTCAGCAGGGTGGCTGGAGGATAATATTCAGAAAGCAAGCACATGCTTAGTGTTACTTTAAATTGATGCTGACATTTTCAATTGTGAAAAGAAATTTTTTCCTAAGTAATATAGGAAACAACTCAGCTAACCTTCCGGAGGAGATCAGATAATCATGGTAGGTTGTTGTGCAAAAGCTAACTTCTCAGAAATGTGAGCACATACGAAACACAAATAATAGGACATTTTGGAGATTTACTAGAGTAATCAACATTTTAATTACTTTCTGTTTTCCTGGATGTACAGTACCACTGCGATGAATATTCTCTCCACAGACAAACAAAGCAATATTTTCAGCCCGGTATTTGCATTTGGTGGCGAAAAATTCCCACAAGGGTACAAATAACCAAGAGTCACGTGATGATTAATCTAAGACTCCTCAAGTCACGTGTTAATTACAGTAATTAATAGGAGCCTTCCCGGTAAGGCTGTGCGTTTGTCACGTGGTGTGCAGAGAGAAACTATGACTGGATGGTCATTTTCAAAAAACTGTCTAACCCCACAACATTAAGAGGCCCTCCCCCTGCAAAAAAAAATCACTGATGATGGCAAGTCAATAAAAGTTGAGTGTGTAATTATTAAAACAACAGTTCCTCTGTGAAAAGCAGGAGACCAGTCCACAAATGCGTGATGACTTACAAGTAACTCAAGGGTGCAAAGGCGTACCCTCCACAGGAGAGAAAGAAAGGAGACAATGCAGCGTGTGTGACTCGGGCTCAGGCAGCCCGCAGCCCCTTCCAGCTGGGGGTCAGGGCAGCTCTGAGGAGCCCTCGCCGGTCTGGCCCGGGGAGGCCCTACCGCTCTGTATTCTTGGCAAGGTCCCCAGCCCTCCAGACGCGGCCTCTCCTCGGCAGCCAAGGACAATCAAGTGGGTTAAATTGCTTCATGTTTTCAAGACACGTTATAAAGCATTCTCGCGAAAATTTTTTGCTCCGTCATTCCTGACCTTTTTGAAACAGTGCCCCAGTAAGTATTAATATTGATAAAAACCACATTATCTCTGCCATTCACTGCTAACACCCGGATCCAGGGTAACACAACACAGCTTCCCTGGTTCTTAGATAAATACAACGCAAGTAGAAACACCAAACTTTCTTTTGTACAGGGAACCTGAAACAGCTTATACATTTTCTGGTAAGACTGACCCATTTCTTAAAAATCTGCCCTTTTAAAATTTCAGAAAAAAATCTAGTAAGATGTAAGAGAAACCATATAAAACATTTCAGAAAATCAACTCAAGCATTGTAAATATGTATAACGGAAATAGCTTCTCTCAAAAGGTGAACGCTTCATTATCAGTACAAAATGAACTCCACCAGACTTGGTTCCAAATACAGAGAAACCCCAAAGCCACACTCAAGAAGTTCCAGCAAGTCTTCTCTGACAGGGAGTTCAAGTCTCCCTCCTGGGAGCGGCCTGGAGGCAGCACGGTCACAAACCACAAGGCTGGGTGAAGGGGAGCCTTCCCAACAAGGGCAAAGCTGTCACGAAGAGCAGACACAGGACAATCTCAGTGCCAGGATGGCCAACCCCACACTGCAGGGGCCCGCGGGAGCCTCCATCATTCTGATGGCTAAAGACGGGGATAAAGCATTTCAAGATGGGACTTGGAAGACTGAGTGCCTGTGGTTCATTTGATGTTTACACGTAACAAATTGTCTAAGAATTATAGACTTGTAAAGCTGGGCCCCAACCTCACTAGCCATCACCCACTAAGAGCCAGAAAAGGTCTCGGTTTTATTTAACAACAATGACAAAAAAGCATTATCACCTCCATTCCTCATCTGTCATCACTGCATTCTATATGGTATGATATCTTAAGGTACCTTAGAATTCTTACACACTGGACAAGGGAAAAACTCCCACCCACGGTTGGCTGACAGCTCACTGTGTTAGAATGCAGACTGCCACGTTTATCCTCAACCTTTGACAATTACAAACATAATTATTAATGCTTTCCTGGAACACCAAGAGTTTGATAAAACGTGTTCACTTTAAAACCAGTAGACATGAAAAGATGAAATCTAAATTTGAAAATACTAAGCATTATTATTTTCTTTCACTGGATAATCACTACTTGATATTTCAAACACCTAGAATATTTGTCAATATCTCCTGTCAAAGCATTATTAATGAAAGGGATGATGAAATGAGTACAAGAGGAATTTTAAAACTGATCTAATGCAAAGAAAATAAAAATTTACTTTAAAATCTCACATTTTGTATTTGGTTACATAAAATATGTAAAATAAAAATATCTCCACCCTTAAACTACACACAGTAAAATAATAACCATGCCCTTTGGGAGAAAGAGGTGCAAAACAGATCAAATGTAACAAAATATGGATACCTTGAGCAGTTCCAGAGTTTACACAAGAAAAATAATTTACTAACTTGAGAAAAGATTTATACCCAACACTGTTATCAGAGTAAAAATTTAGAAAGATAATAAATGCCCATTAAATAGTAATATCTTGATACATATAAACAACAGATTATAAAGTTACTAAATTATAATTCAAATCTGTATTTATAAAGTCACATAGAATAATACCCACACTGTATGAATGAGACATAGGAAATAGTGAGCTATTATGATCATTAAGATTCTCATTTATACAAACTTCTATCCATATATTTATACCCCCAGGAGGAGTGAGAAAAGTCACTACTCTGAGAGGCATGGGCGTGGGGTAACAGTAGTGTCTTGGAGAGCTGTGACCTGCAATTTTATTTTGTCCTTATATAACATACTGATTCCATGTTTTAGGGAGCATGAGTCATTTAATTAAGAAGTTCTTTTCAAAATAAAATGTTTTGATTTTTGAAGAGATTCTGACGTGAGATGAGAAGGGAAAAGGAAATGGCTGTATTTCTAAGGAAGAGCATTTTCTTCCAGCAAGGTCATGTGCATATACCATTCTGAAGGGCCTGTGTACTCCGAAGACTTTGGGAATGTTTATTGTTCATACAAAGTAATTCACACTCTCATTCTGTCATTTCCACAAGGAGTAGCGTTAATTTAAGAGGTGACTGGGGAGGTTAAGGGTGTTCACTGCTGCTATGGCAGAATGCTTTTCCATGTGAAGTCCATAAACTAATACTTGCTTTCTATCTACTGCACTGCTATCACTGGCATCAAAAGCAAACCAACGAAGAGACATTCCTGTGTATCTGCTCTCTGTTATGAAATTTTGGTGGAAATAATAAATCACATCTTAGTTACAGGTTGAAGACGTGTGTACTTATATTCAACTGCCTTTCATTTTCAAGCTATAATTGAAGACACTTTGAAAATATAACAGTTTAAAATGCTGGCAAATTATTTGACAGAACACTCTTTTGACTCAGAGTATTACTGATACAATTAAACTATCATTTCCATAGCCCACATTTGTAAAGCTTTTGTAAGCACATGGATAACAAAATGAAATTTATAAAATTAATCTCATATATATTGACCAAAGAATATTATGACAAACTAAATATTTTACAGTTTTCAGCTAAATGACCATTCAGCATACTCAAGTTAACACAATTATTAACTTTAAAAAAGTTAATCATTGATGATCAAGACAAGATTCATATAACACTATTACCATTATTATTTCAAAGTGTCCCAAACAGGAATTATCTCAGAACTTTAACAAAAGTATGAACTACTTATCTTCTAAGCTATTTTCCTAACAGAACAAAGGAAAACAAGACCTAACAAATGTCTAAGAATGGAAAAACACTTAAAAGTTTTAGGATAACTTTTTGAAACATCAATAGAATTACATATATACATTGGCATGATGAATTTGAATATTAACAAGGTATGTCTGAGTTACAAATAATGGTAATAATTATTTAGTTTCTGAAATCAGAAACTGAAATATTACACAAAAGTTTTCTCATCAGTAATAGAGTAAGACAAGGATGAAGGAGGTCAAATTATCTAGCAAAAAAAACACACATATTCAATGGAGAAACATTTACTGTGACACTGGGCTTCCATTTTATGCGGGCAACAAACTCAGGTGCTGGTCAACAGTTTCAGTACATAAAATGGTCTGAGTTGATGTGTGCTCCAAACAGGAAACAATAAAGATTGCTGTAGGTTTCTTTCCATCACAAGAACATATATATGCATATATGAGTATATGTGTGTGTGTATGTGAACATATATATATGTAGCACTGGTTTTTTTTAACTGCTCGATTTCCTTTAAAACATAAATAATTAATTAGGCCATAAAATGGTAAGGAAAACATGAATTTTAGGAGGCAAGTGGTAAGAAGTTTGCTTTCATTAAACAACACTACCAGAAAAAGCAGAAAAGATAAATGATCTTAACCACTAGAAAAGATAAATGATCTTAACCACTAGAAAAGTTAGGGGGTTGGGGGAGCCATGTGACTGAAGTTTTGCTTATTGGAAAAAATGTGAGAATAAAAAGTATTATGAGAACAAAGAAAATCACAGCTGAATTGAAACAGGAATGAAATACAATCTAAT
>NC_083891.1:3877500-3990000 GCF_032452875.1 Bos javanicus
CCCATGGTCAAAAATGCACTCTGACACATTTCCTCATGCTAGATTAAAAATGTTTCATCTTGTTCACTTGACAAAGAGTCACTAGGTAGTTTCTAACGATGTAATATTCTCAAGAAAGATGTTGTTTTATACTTTATATTCCAACAAATGCTAGCATTACTGATGCCACCATTGAAAGAAAAAAAAATGAAAGAAAAGAGTGAAAGTCTATCTTTTCTATACAATGCATCATTGTAAAAGTTTTACACCAATACGTTCAGACTAAAAACAAACTTATTTAAACAAATACACTCAGACTTTTCTAATTTTATGTATATGTGTGTTACATTTTATCAATAAGCACCTGAAAAGGGGGGAGAATTTATTTTTCATAGCTACATTAAGCTGTACATATTTAAGCACCAATTTTTATGATTAAAGATGCTGAGAAGATACTAAGCATTACATGCAAAAGTATGAAAGACCAGTCGTGAAAGAGCACAGCTTTATGAAAGAACAATAGAATCACAGCTCTTTGTTCCCAAAGAAGGATGCAAAGAAATTACAGAATTCAGAGACACAGACCACTTTTTAATTGTCAAAATTTTGAATATCTAGATGGTCTAGATCAAGTCTCTCTGAAACTGGTTTTATACCTATGAAATGTAAAGTTCTCTTTAAAATCCAAAATTCTGCATTACTCTACAATAAGCTACCTGATGTTAGGGCCAATTAAATACAGTAAGCCACTGACATTTCTAAGGTATATGAACTGAGACCTTTAGAAAGCCTCGTAGAATATGCCTTCCTTCATAAAAGGTGGTAACGTGTTCAAAAAAATTAAGTAACCCCTTTAGAATCTCAGTGATTCTATAAATATAGCTTAAAATCATGAACAAAGCTATGAGTTCTTCCAACAAACACTAGGCTGTATTTCAGAGCATCACTCCGGTGTCACGCACCCTGTATCCACGGGCAGGACAAGATGAGGAGGGAAAGCGTGAAGGCCTCTGCAGACAGGGACAGAAGGCACACTCGCAAGGTCCCAGCATGTTCTGCCAGGACCTCAGTCAATGGATAACGGAGCTGAAAGCCAGGCGAAACCAGTGGCGGACACGAGAAAAAGAACGGAAAAGCAGAGCTCAGCCATTTAAACAAAGGGGCATCTAAGAAGCAGCTATTTCTGACTGAAAGTAGCAGGTTTCATCTTGGGATGAAAGGCCTCCATTTCCTAGGACAGAGCTCAGCCCAACTTTTTTCTCAGACACTGCCGGGGGCTGACCACGACTCCTAGCATGTAGGAGTGGTCCTTCCAGAGACGTGCCTCTTGTGATGGCGGCTCCATCAGAGGAACAGCTGTTGGTTCCCAACCTTCTCTAAGAACGGCTTCACTCAGCAGCAAGCACTGGTCCCAGGCAGGGGTCAGCAGAGCGCCCCTCCACTGCCAGCCTGAACTTACGCAAGGAAAAGTACCACTAAAATCTCCAAGTCAAACTTTTCTCATAATAAAAAGTGAGTTGATAGCCACATGAATTAATGATTCCCCACTGTAATTTCAGATGAATTTTTAACTTTATTTTATTTTTAAACTTTACAATATTGTATTAGTTTTGCCAAATATCGAAATGAATCCGCCACAGGTATACCTGTGTTCCCCATCCTGAACCCTCCTCCCTCCTCCCTCCCCATCAGATGAATTTTTAAAGACTAGTGATGTTCTAAGAATTGACAATTTTGTTGATGTTTTCCATTCATAACATTACCAATCAGAGAGCCATCTCTTCAAGACTCTTATCAAGTTTTCCTCCTTCACTGAATGGATGCTTCAGGTACTGGCTAGAGAACCAAAGAGAGGGTTCTAAAGCCAACTCTCTCTGTTGCCCATCAAGCATGATGTGGGTCGTTTAAATGTGGCAAACCAGGGTCTCACTACACAGACCTCAGGGCACAAAACTGGGCCAAATAAATTCTGCTCATCATTGGTCCATTTGTGGCTCCATTTTTAAAATTTACTCACTCAATAAGAGAATGAACATCTGTGAATTTTCCACTGAACATCAGAACTAGAACATTACATTTCAGCTTTTAATTCAGTCCTACCGTGTATCTCTAGCTCAGAGTGACTACGCTCTTGACATTTTTATCATTCTTTCTTTTATTTCCATCAGATCCAGACGTTGATCTGTTTGATTAACCTGGTTTGGTCTTTATGACTTCTCCAGAGGCGCGAGACAACCATGACAAGCCGAGCACACTGCGGCCTGAAGGCGGGCCCAACTTCCAGCTAAATTAAGAGCTCGGACTCGGAGCACCCGAGCACACCAGCGTCTCGTCACTTAGGGATCAACGATACGGTAAACGTGAGCTGCAAACGTCAATGGCTTAGTGCACAAGTAAAGGAGCGCTGTGTGTAGAGGCTCTCCTTAGTTTGATGAGGAGCCTAAGGCTTCTGTGAGGCACAGAGAAGGCGCCCCGCCACTGATGGAGTCTTTGGACCCCTTGGCAGCTTCAGACAGAGCATCTGGTTTTTACTGATTTTACACAGTAGTGTTCCATGTAAAGTTTAACAGAAAGAGAGAAACCAAAAATTCCCTGAAACTTTGAATATGTTCATATATTGCTACTACTATGAGTACTAATAAATAATAAGCACTGGGTTAATTCTTGTTAGAAATTTTCCTAATCTTCAAAATCTGATTACCATATCAACAATATTTTTTTAGAAAAAGAAAAGCATAAAATTTTAAATACCAGATATCCAGCCATAAGACTGCCACTTCCTAGTTGCCAAAAACATATGGCATATCCATTATTATTTAATTGCAAATGTGAAATGAGAAAAAAATATTCTCAATATTATAGTGCACTATGAGAACGAAAGGGGAAATTATTGTTTTAATTAGCTTCAAAGAAAATCTGTGTATAATTTTTAAAAAAAGTTCATATATATTCCACTGAATCTACTATTTCCCATAATCCCTTTCTGCACCAGATTAGCATGAAAAAAGAGACAGAGATATAGGTTTAAACCTCAGCAACTAAAAATTTCTTTAATATGTTTTTATCTAACAATAAGTACTTATTATGTTAAAAAAAATGCTGTGTTTATATATAGTATGACTTTTTTTGGTACTCGTATAAGTATAAATCTATGTCCGTGTCACCATAACCCTGAGGAATGAGAACATGTGTCCTGGGCCTCCCAAATGAGAAGACAATAAATCCACAGTGACTCAGGAAGAATGCATTTGAGGTTGACGCAATTAACAGGCAGGACCACAGACAGTTACATACACTATTTTGCAATACTTTCATTAAAATGTGACTATAAATCGTACGTTACACCAGTTAGGAAAAAGTCCAACTTAAGGAAAATGTCAATGAGAATTTTAATATCTTAAATCTATCAATATTCACTGAAGATCAATCACCTTCTGACAGCCTGAGACAAGGAGGACAGTTGGAAACCATAACCCTCAAGAAATGACCTGTGTGGACCCAGGGTATAAACCCGGTGTTTTTAAAAGAATAAAGAGAAACAAAGCAGAATGTGCTAAATTGTACATCAGTCTTCTTCGGAGTAAGAAGAGATTACATAGAATGCAGATCCAAGGCAGGAATTTCACAATGCGACAAAACCTGGGCTTTGAAAATACAGCTGGCCCAGGCCTAGAAGGCATGCCAACATGGCTTTCAGTGGACACACAGTGGAAACAGTGAACAAAGTATGATCAGATGCGTTTCCTAGTATCCTGACCCAATTTCTATACCCACACACTACATAAGGGAATTACTCACTGTCCCTAAAAAAAGCAAGAACAGGATTACATTAAAACTCAATGGAAATTATTACTTCCCTGAAAAGCAGATTTTGATACTAACATCACATTTCAGAAACAGTTCTAAATAGAATTAGGTTTGCCTCATAGGAAACTGCCAGTATTTGATGGTTTTTAACCAACAACCAACAACCATGTGTTGATTTCACATGCTTCAACCTTGTATCTTAGAACGTATCAGTGGGCATCATGATGGTTCTGAAGGGAATGAAGGGCCTGCTGAAACAAAAGGCAGTCATTCTGCAGACCGCTGGCATCACCAGGAGGCCGACCTGCCTCATGAGGAGCATGGCTGCCCGCCTGTTTCCTCCAAGCACGAGGGAGAGGGCAGCACAGGGCTGGTGGGGCACTCCTTGGTCTGAAGCTCACAGTGGGATCCTCGAGCAGCCCAGGGCCGAGGGGAGATATCTTGGAGAAAAAACCCTCGATTTCTCCCATCAGCGCTCTGTGGCATAACGAAATGTAAACTTCTTGTTTTTCATCTGTTAAAATGGATCACCAAATTGCTTTGATCCAACTTCACCAAAATTACTTTAGAAAGCTTGTAAGTTTCCTGAAAATTCCTCAGAAAAATTTTAAACCTGGACTTTTATAAGCAACTACCAAGACATCATGAATATAAAGAAAGTCTCACAAGAAGTCAGTACTGTATAATGAAACTGTATGAAAGTTGGTAATTAAGCATAATTGAAGGCTGCAGTGAACATATAGGCCTTTGTTCTCTTTAATTCTGGTGCTGACTGGGAATTAAAGATAAGAGCTTAGGGCATATTTTAGTCAGAGTCCAGATGTATAAGCCCCAGTGTTCTAAAAGCAATTTAAGTGAAATAAAAGAAGAGAATGGCCAAAAATATTCTAGATGCCTGCCAAGGGAAAACACCTACCTTCTGAACATTTAGCATATTTGATTGATCATAGTGGGGATCACTTACTCACTGACTTCAAAGAGAGTTAAAAGAGCAGGTATTCTTATACCCAAGATCTGACTGAACTACTAAACTAAATGGTAGCCCCACAAAAATCCTTAAAAATTAACTTGTCATATTAAACAACAATGTACTAACATACGAAAAAACAATTAGAACATTCATACTAGAAAAGGTATAGTTCACCTTCTCCACAGAATTCAATTTGAACTTATTTGTATATAGGAATGAAAAAGGAGGCATTCCTCATTTAATAAAGATTATCATTACTAAATCATACATTTATGGTGTAGTAACTCAATGAACTAGTACTAGATTACATAATTATACACAGTATCATTATAGTTTTTTTGGTTTCTGCTTTGGGAGATGGAGTTTGTATATATATATTCTTATATATATTCATATATATATATATATATATATATATGCTGTTGTTTAATCACTAAGTCTTGTCCAAATCTTCTGTTACCCCATGGACTGTAGCCCACCAGACCCCTCTGTCCATGGGATTTCCCAGGCAAGAATACTGGAGTAGGTTGCCATTTCCTCTCCAGGGGATCCTTCCTGATCCAGGGATTGAACCCACACACATACAAAGGTGGCTCTTTACCATTGAGTCACTGTGTATGTATATATTCTTTATTCATCAAAGTTCCATAGGAATAGGATGAAAAAATAAAGACAGTTTAGAGATGGAATAAACAAGGGAGAAACTCACAGAAGGCAGGCGCCTCATACTGAAGCTTGAAATAAAATAGTGACTTAGATTGACAATCAGGATAAAAGAAACATGGCAGCAGTGTGATGAGGGCAGGAAGAACAAAAGCATAGAGGAAGGGGGAAGTAGGTTGCAGAGGTGGGAACAGACCGTGTCTAACAAAATGCAGGCCCCCTCGGAAATACCACGGGTTTCGTTCTTGACCACCCCAATAAAGCAAGAAAGGGAGTCACAGGAATTTTTCAGTTTCCCAGTGCATATAAAAGTTATGCTTATACTACATTATACTGTGTTAAGTATGTAATATCATTATGTCTAGAAAATATCTGACTGCTAAAAACTGACTGCTAAAAACTAACCATCAGTCTAAGCCTTCAGGTCATGGTAACAGCATCAAAGATCACTAATCCAAGGTCAGCATAAAATAAAGTAATAATAAAAGTTTAAAATCTTGTGAGAATTACCAGATGTTGACAAAGAAACCAGAAGTGAGCAAATGTTACTGGAAAAAATGGAGCTGACAGACTTGCTCGCCACAGGGTTGCCACAGTCCTTTACTTTGTAAGAAATGCAATATTTGCGAAGCACTGGGAAACAAGGTCTGCCTGTAAAACCAGTGACCACAGGGCTTATTTGCAGGCAAGCTCCGAAGTATGGATGGGGAGAGGCGCCTGGCACTGAGGGGAGTGGCTGGAGCAGGGGAAGCAGGCAAGGGTCCAGGAAGCATCTCTGCGACGTGACCCGAGAATCCTCCCTGTGGTCTGAACTCACGCCAAAGGCTTGCTGGCTTCCCTTGTGTGGAGTGAGACGCGACGCTGGCGCGGCGTTCTTGGTTCTCTCCCACTGGCCTTTCCATCTCTCACTGCCCCTTCCAACGTCACCCTGAAGGAATACTCCCACCTGTGCTCCCCTCCTAAACAGCGCTAAGCGGGCATCTTACCTGCTCATTTTCTGCCCACTCCCTTCCCCCAGCCCCGGGACGCACTAGAGCAGGAGCAGCCAAGCTCGCACACACCTCACTAGGGGCCTCCCTTAAAAGGCGCCCCTTCAGAAAGGCTTGTCTGAAAGCAACAGCCAGCCCAGACACCCTCAGGAACAGCACTTCTGCTGTGTTTTCACCAGCGCCTCCAGCCTAATAAACTCCCCCTTCCCTTTACAGGTGTGTCGTTCCTGCATCCTTCGCCTCCGTCCGTCAACCCCAAATCGGAGGGGCATGAGACCAGAGGGTGCATTATCTGCAAACACGACAGGCCAGCTCAACTTTGGAACACAACAGCAGCAGATGTAGTCAGTGTTGACTGGGAGAATCAATTAATAAGTAAACTAGATGTCTTCATGAGCAACCCCCAGAACACCACTGAGACAGGATTAATTGTTCCCTCTTCTAAACCTTTCTTTTGTATCATTGTGTAGCCTTTCTTTCTACATACTATGGATAATTGCATAACCTACAATATCTTCTGAAGAACAAGACTCATATAATACTCGTGTCTATTTCAATGCTCAAGAATAAAACACACAGAGAGAAATCAAATGTTAGCTTAAAATTAAAGAATGAATCTTAGAAAGAGTAGAAAACAGTCCTATATCTCTGCAGCACACATATGCTCTAACACCTCGGCCTTCTCCCCTACTAACAGCAGGATTTCCCCTGGAGTAGCAGACACGGTATTTTATCAGCACAGCTGTGACACACTATGAGCAGCAGTTACTTCTGACAGAGTAGAGAGCAAGGACCCTGGTATAAAAGTGAAGCAACCCTCCCTTCTTTGGCAGGGGAGGAAATGCCATGTCTGCTCAGCACACTCTAGGAGCAAGCATTCCTCACAATAAAAGACAATCTTGAAGAGTAAAAAGCACCATTTAAAGTGCACTATATTCGCAAGGATAGTTTTTAAAAAGTCTCATCACAGGGCTATGCCCCGCTGGACACAATGCCCCCAGAGCACAGGGCTGGAGACCACGTCCTCCAAGACAAATATTGACCCTACCTCACAAATATCCCTGTTGCAAAACTTCCCTTGAATTATGTGAGCTTTGATTTATATGAAGTTGTTAAAATATACCACTCACATAAAATGGGAATTTCCCATAAGGGAAAAAAAGATGAAACTAGAAATAACAGTAGTAAATAAAATGCATTCCATGAAGTCCACCCTACTTTCTGGAGATGAGTTACAATTTTGGCACTGAGCTTTCCAGAAGTAAACATAAGGAGGAAAACTCAATTATACACATGATTTGCTAGTACTTAAGGTCAGAAAGGCACACCTTTTCCTGAAAGAGAGACTGGAAAGAAACTGCCCCCAACCATCTCACTAGGAAGATATGATCTATGTCCAGGAGCAGCACGTTGAGCAAGATCTTTACAAAAAAGACATGACTTCTCAAAGCATTCTGAGATTTGTCCTTATTGTAAAAACTAACTACAAGATCAGTCAAAATGTTACTGGAGGCGGAAAGCAGACACAGGGGGAGGAAGGTGAGCGGCTGTCCTGATGGAAGGACACCACTCACAGTCCAGCCACGAGAAATGAGTGGAAGGAACATTTACTCAGAACAGCAAACTAATCTATCAGACAAACACACAGCATCGAGATACTCCACACAGCCCTGGGTTGAGCAGCTGAAGCAGGAGTAGGGCTCACACCGCTTCATTGAAACTGAGGGGCCCAAGGGAGTTACGAGCCAGGAAGGGGGTTTTCTGTCCCCTCACAGGTGAGTCAGGAGAACCATCTGTGACTTGGCCCAAACACCCCTCCCTAGAAAGTAAGCTGGAAACTTCCACACACAGATGACAAGCTGAAACCCCAATATTCTCACCTTACTTTTGCTAATGTTCACCTCTAAAATTTATGAAGTAGGAACTAGAATATACCCATTTCAGTAAGAAAACATTTGTCATAAGGCAACCACAGAATATCTAAATTGCCCATTTAATTTAGAAATACTACCCAAGTACTAACAAGATAACTTTGGTGGAAAATATATACTCACCTCCTTATGAACCTTTATAAATGGTCAGATTAAGTCAGTAAAACACAGAAGAAAGTTTTCTAAAAATAACAACCCTGAGTAAATGATGTGACTTCTATCTATCTTCCCACATGGGCGTAATTATTTAGCAGGGTTATCTGTCTATTCCATCCAACTTCCTTAAATAAAATGGTATTAAATGATCACAGGATATTATTTATACACTAGACGCCATCTACAGATGACAAGGAGGAGAAATGGGAGAAGGCAGAAGAAAGGGTGTCCTCGGCTCACGCAGAAGCAATAGTAAGTCACTCAAATAGAACAACCTCCCACTCGTTAAAACAAGCAATCCAAGATAGAATGAACTGAAATGTTTTTCCTCCATTTTGGCTCAACAGAATTATTTCTTGTATAAATATTTTTTAAAGCAGAGAGGAGCCCATAGACACTTAATTTTTCCAAAATTGGGCCTCATTTAAAAAAAAAAATCACTAACCACTGATTAAAAGAAGAACTGAGAGGGGAGACCAATCAACAACAGTGACTGGAGAGCAGGCCTGCGCGACAGGCACGTGACCGACACGTGCTGCAAAGGACAGGGCTCAGAGAAGAGAAGACGCACACTCAACACGGGACGGAACATCTCAGCGCGCTTCCCTGGGAACCAACTGCCTGTTTCAGTGGTAAGATAGAAACAGAAGGTACCGTACAGAAATTCACATGGAATAAACAGCAAGGAAAACAGCTGATCCTTTAAGAAAAGAAAACACAGCAATACCAATTTCACCAAAAGGCAAGTTATTTATTTAAAATGGATAATAACGGGACAACAACAGGAATTCATCTCACATTATGAACAGAATCTTTTCTAATAGGAAAAATTTGAGTCTACCTAAATACATCCAATTCAGAGTTTTTAGAAAAGGTGGTGTTCTCTCATTTAAAAGTAACCTAGTCAACCCATAATGTCTATCACTGGCAAAGTTTCAATAAAAACTGTGCATGTACACGTACATACACTTTTTCCAGGAATGTCTGAGTTTTGGATGATATTTTCATGCTTCAAGAAAAAGGGTGAGCCCCTCTAAACTGAAAGACACAAAACAATGATGATGCTTCCATACAATTTTAACATATAAATACAAAAGTTCTCCATAAAGGAGACAAGACAGACTCCAAAGGACCCTGTAGCAATGGCTCATAGCAAATTAGAGCCAATTTCAGGGCTGCCGTATGCCTATCCCACACTCAGACTAGATAATATCTGGTCCATTTAAAAGGGGGAAAAGATTGTATCAATAAACTCAAAGATACTGTTAAAAGAAAGATGCCTAACCACAAGTTCCAAACGTCTGATGGAGAGAAGTCTGGAAAAATTTTATGGCTCAGCCATCTAAAGGAAGGAAACCCATTCATCTGAACAAAAACACTGGTGAGCCCTGGGCCCGCCCTGGGGGCCTCAACGTACCCCACAGCTGGGCTGAAAATTAGGCACAATCTGGGACTTAGAATATGCATAGACTCCTCCAAAAATTGCTTCATTGAAAAAATATTGAGGTTTCAATCTAGATAGTCAGTAGTAACTTGAAAAAACAAGAACATTATATAGCTCCTAGAGTCTCTGATGTCCATGTCCAGTTTAAAATCCTTTACTGGAAAAGCTGGTTTCGGGAGCACATGAGCCTTCCTGAGACACTTGCCAGTGCAGACGTTTTCTGACATGGTCCCAGACACCACAAAAGCCACTCAACAGCTCAGAAATTCTGAGTGCATTGTTTCCTCTCCTCCTATCTCCACAGTCATTCAAAGCCTAGCTGATTTCCAAGTGCTGAACTACAAATGCTATCTCTTTCTATTGTAATATGCACCTGGCTTTCACATAAGACATACTTATTATGGCTGTTTCAATTGTGATAATTGTGGATAAGCTCGTTTTCTAGATTACTGTTAGCGAATTCAAAGAGTCATAAAGCTACTCTGGCTTACTATATTATAAAGAGAATTACTTATTTAAAATAGGGAATACTTTAGAATGAACTCGCAAATTAATCAGCTTATTATTTTGGAATGTGAACTGAATGTGGCTGTATTTAGCTGTTTATATTTAAGTGTACAAGACTTCTAAAATACAGTAATATACTACCTTAAAATAAGTTCATGCAAATTTAGGAATACAAAAGTTGCTCTTATACAAGCAATCACCTCAGGTGTTTCCTGGAGTCAAAAAATATGTATTTGAAATTATTTATTTTTCTGTGGCTAATGACAGTCACGCTGACAAAATTTATTAGTTCATCAAACTATAGTGCAAGAATATGAATTTATTTGTAATAAATTATCATTTTTGCATATATCAGTCAAAGCACAAGGCCTAAATACTTGCAAACAAAATGCATTATTAATTTAATTGTCACAGCCTATTTAGCTAACTTCTATTACTATTTGCCATAATATGCAACACATAAGAGGGGAGAATCAAATTCAAAACATAAAAAGAATAAACTGATTACATTGTCCTAGAGAAATTAAAATATAGCAAGCTTGCAAAACTATAGCAAGGCATTAATGTTTTAAATAGGTAAGAAAAAATGTTTAACTTAATTGAGAGAACACTTCTGCCCAAAGAGATGGTTGAACATGCTGATAAAGAGTTTCTTTGTTTCCTAAGACTATTAAAAGGCATCAATTCCATCTCCAAGGAGGTAAGGAAGGTGCACTGGAAGGAAGGAGCATTTGGTATTCATCAGGCTAGATTCTGCTCCTTACATCTTACTCTTCTCCAGCTATGGACAAATATTGGTAAATTATGCTGTGGCTGCTGCTACTGCTGCTAAGTCGCATCAGTCGTGTCCGACTGTGTGTGACCCCATAGACAGCAGCCCACCAGGCTCAGCCATCCCTGGGATTCTCCAGGCAAGAACACTGGAGTGGGTTGCCATTTCCTTCTCCAATGCATGAAAGGGAAAAGTGAAAGTGAAGTCGCTCAGTCCTGTCCAACTCTTTGTGACCCCGTGGACTGCAGCCTACCAGGCTCCTCCGTCCATGGGATTTTCCAGGCAAGAGTACTGGAGTGGGTGGCCATTGCCTTCTCCAATGCTGTGGCTGAGGCCCTGGCATTCCAACTCAGCCTCTCTATGCAAGAAGAGGGACTGCCCTATTGATAAGCAGATACTATAAATAAGAGGCCTGCTCAAACACAGGAATTTTAGCAGTAAAAACAATTCAATCTAATGTTAAGCTCAGAGGAACTCTGCAGTCACACTACTTAGGAGGGAATGATATAGAAGATGAGGAATGCCTTCCCATTTGAGATTCATCTCCTGATTTTAGGACAAAAAATCATGTAAATGTTAGAGAAAAAGCTAATCATACCTCAAAGGGGAGAAAGACATACAATCCTTCTCTTGCCTCTATTTAGCCTTTCTTTTTGTATCAGGGACTGAAATGAAGGAAAGTAACAGAGAGCTATCCTGGAATGCAGAGGAAAAAGTGAATGGAAAAACCAAAGAGCACAGCTGGAATTTTCAAACACCTAGGATCACATTCAGAAGACATCTACTATCCTTAAGGTGCCTGCAGGATGAATATATGTACAAGGTGATGGATCCTTCATTAATATGAAGGATATTATATTCTTCATTAATATGAGGAATATATTTGACAATATAAATATTTGACAATATGAACAATATGAACAAATATGACAATATGAACAAATTCAAATTTTTTAAATTCCTAAATAAAAACCAAAATGATATCCTTGAGTTCAAAATATATACTAGTTATACAACAGGGAAATATTTTATTTTTATCATGCAATCTAGATTGAATGTTTTCATTCAAATTTGTTTTGTGAATAAAACACCCTAAGTACCTGTATGCAAAGATTTTCAATGTGAAATATAATAATCACCATGAGGAAGAGCACTAGAATTGGAATCAGAAAAATAACAACTCTAACACTTAACTATTTATAAGATATTGTATATTTCTCAATCTGTCTTTAATTCTGTAATATTAGAAAAATAATGCACCACTAATATAGTAATATAGGCTTCTGAAGTGGCTCAGTCAGTAAACAATCTGCCTGCAATTCAGGGGACCCCAGTTCGAGCCCTGGGTCAGGAAGTTCCCCTGGAGAAGGAAATGGCAACCCACTCCAGTATTCTTGCCTGGAAAATCCCACGGACAGAGGAGCCTGGCAGGATACAGTCCATGGGGTCACAAAGAGTTGGACATGCCTGAGCAACTAAACCACCACAATATGGTAATATGATTAACAAGATAATGCAAGTAAAAGCAACAAGAGCACAATAACTACAGATGTTTTGTTTCTTAAGTGCTGATAAAACATAACTTTGACAAGTCCAAAATTACAATTTAAATAATAAAAAACTTTCAAATTTCAAGAATAATGCGTCCAGGATCTCCCTAACACATAAATATTGTCTCAAATTAAATATAATGTGACAAAGAAAAGTATGAGAAACCTAAAGGCAGAAAGCAGGCATACATAACATTCCAATATTCTGACATAGTAGACATGTCCAAACAAAAATGCTTAAGAAAACAATATGCCACCAATAGAAAAGTCCAGTTAAATTTCTTGTGAATATAGAAAATATTGATGAGTATTTCAATTTTTCTTAATTTATTAAATATTTACAAATATGGCGGAAGAAGCCATAGGCTACAGTGTGACAGAACAAACTGCATCATGACTGGCATTTTACAACCGTATTGAAAACAAAAGTTTAAAGGAGTGTCTGTAGAATTTCACATGCTGTCTTTGAGCATCTGGGGCAAGTCGGAAACCTACCAGGTCTTTACAGGCGAGGATGCTCACACTAGTGTTGAAGGAGCTGCACCTTTTAGATTTAAAGTTTCAGAAGTAGCCAGGCTCACCTGGGAGCTGACACTGCTATATCTCAGCTCACCTAATATAATTAAGTCTGTGTGATGCAGCTAATTATGATACAGCAGCAAGAAGAAAGGAAACCTGGCAGTTGATGACATCGTAATTGTAGTGTTATTTTTCATGACATGGCAACCGTAGTATTATTTGGGGGATGACACAAGATGTATTTCTTTTTCAAATCAGCAATGTTTAATTCTACAGTGAGAATTCAGAAATGTCATTTTAAAACCTCAAAAATACACAAAGTTCAAAGGCAAATAGTTTGGTTTTACATATTTATTTTAGTTCATTCTAATGCATTCGCAGAGGTTGACTCCCTTTAATTTAGCTCTTCTGTTTCAAGGTCATTCCACAAATTGATAAAAAAAATCAAATCCTTCAAATCTTTCCCAATATGTTTAGATCAAATTTTCTAAAATTAAAATGCTACATGAAGTTCTTATGGGAGAATGGCATAATATATGATATTCAACATGAGAGTACCACTCGTGTAAAACATGACGAACTGACTGGATAAAACTGTAGGAGTCACCTCAGCAAACAAAAATCTAAAATGAAAATATACTTATCGTAATCAAAGTATTTTAAATGGATGAAAATTACCTTTCTTTTGGTGTGCCAACTCCATGTTTGCCTAATAGATGTGTATTTAAGTGTTTCTTCATAACAAATGCAACCCTAAAAAAAAAAAAAAAGTTATTATAGAACTAAAACATAAGTCTCAACGAGAAATATATGCAAAATTTTAAAAAATTGACATGGATATATATATTTATAAATACATATAGTTGTAACACAAAAATGCACGTTACGATGTCACTGCATTCTAAGCAGAAAGTTGCATACAGACGGATATACTGCTATACCAGAAAACCAAAGGAAATAACTGCATTGCAATTCACTGGGTCATTTTCTCACTTGTGTATATGAACAAGGACCAAACCAACGATTTTAGCTCTTCAGTCACTGTCTTCACTTGTCAGTTAGTAAGAAAGATAAACCAACAACCTCAGTATCACACGCCCTGCCCCCGAGTCGATCCCACACTTCAATCATGAAATGAGTTTGAGAAAATGTCACTTTATTAAATATTTAAGGGATTATAAAAGAGAAAATGAATAGCCTTCAAGAAGCTTCCTTAAGAAGATGGTAATGATTTGAAGAGAGGTTCTTTAAAATGATATAGATGTTTACCATGTCTGCAACACATGCAAAAAAAATGTACTTAAGTGCCCAGAAGATATCAATAACTAAAACAAACAAAAAGTATTACCCGACATGCTATCTTATTTTACACACAAATCAGATCACTTAATTCAATTTTGTTGACATAAATATGAAATGGACAGGAATCAGCAGCCACTGAATACAGCACCATTCTTCTACTGAATATAGTACAACACAATTTAATTATGTCGTGTGATTGTTTAAAACAACTTAGATCTCATTCCAAAGCATCAGACTAAAAGAGCTCTCTTGATAAGCGAAAAAATAAAAATTTACCGTTGTAACTTTCAATGTAAAAGGGCTTGCAAACATTTTTGTTAATTATGTATTACAGCTGTCCTTCATAAAGTTAATTACTAATAGCTGAAAGGCAACAGAATCTATTTGCATATGTACATGAAAGGCATGACATATGCAAAAATATGATTTTAATTAGCATTCTATGATATGAAGGGCTACAAATCAAATTGGCATGTTATAAGATTCTTAACATTAAACACTGAATTCATCTGGACATGTTTGCACAGACAGGCAACACAAGACCAAATAAAGTATTATGGCCTTATGGAAGAGATGGGTGTCAAAAGCCAAGACTGAAACAGTTTTTAAAAATGTAAATGTTCCTTTTCATGTCTGGTCTCTTCTGGTTATTTTCATAAAATATAGGGAACCTCAGTTTTGAGGCTAAAGTAATATTTGTATTTTTTTAATGACTGTGAGTTTATTATTCAAGTAACACATTTGTATACACTGAAAATAATATTCATTCTTTTATATACATTAATAACTATGAAGAACACATGCTTTACAACTATAAATAACCTATCACATCATCAATCCATAAATGGGAAAATCATTATTACATATAAAGAATCAAATTGTGGTGATATTAAATGCTTAGTAAAATAACAGTAACAAGACATTCTATATTTGTTTCACTTGATTTGAACAAAATAAATAATATTTTTCATTTCCTTTAAAAAGAATACCATAATAACAGCAGTCCATTTAAGTCATGACTTTCCTACTGTCCTCTATTTTCCTATAATTAAAAAAACATAAAGCTAATAGCAAAGGGCAAAGGTTAAGAACCCAGAGTTGCAATGCACAGCTTATTTATATGGCCAAGTATAATTTAAGAGATCTGAGCTTAGAAACCACAGTGCAGTTTTAAAAAGAAAAAAATTTTATTAATTAAAATGCTTCAGGTTTAAGAAATAAACAAAAATATTACACTGCACAGGGGAATAAACTACACTACCTAGAGAACGAAAGCTTCTTATAAAATTCTGACATTATCTGCTGAATGTCTGTAATAGTAAATATCCTAGTAATATTTTATTACTATGGGGAAGAATTTACAATACAAAAACACAGCTCAACTGTAGTCAAATGCAAAATATTCATTCATCCACAACCTGACATTAAGCAAATCCTTTTAATTTGGTCCAAAGTACTATCAGTGTAAAAGTCTCAATGTCTTCCTCAGTAAAACAGTTTAAGTCAAACAGGACCAACTGAACTTACCTACCTCCATGGATAATAATATTGCCAGTAATTTGAGAGCACTGATTGGAGCCTATACTTCACTGCCACCATAAGAGTATTAATACTGTAACATAATAATTGTCTTGGAAATTTTATAGTCTAGATACCACCAGAAATGGTATGGGGTGAGACAGTTGAGATGGTTGGATGGCATCAACAACTCAATGGACATGAACTTGGGCAAATTCCGGGAGATAGTGTGGGACAGGGAGGCCTGGCGTGCTGCAGTCCATGGGGTTGTAGAGTTGAACACAACTTAGCAACTGAACAAAACCACCACCACCAGAAATAAAACAAAAATAATCCTGAATCAGAAAAACCACAAGATTGAAATGCCTTCCTCCCAATGAACCCACATGACTTTACAATTTTCATTCTGTCTCCACTCATTCTCCTTCCTAGGTACCAGCAATTGGCAGGTTCTCCATGTAGGAGGCAAAATCAGACAGTTAAAGCCGTGTCTTCACAGAGCTTTCCTTCTAAAATCTGTGGCTTCTCATCAGAATGAAGCAGCACTCAGCCTGCCTGGCTCCCGCATCAATCCTGCTCATCACACGTGCACACACTCATACGTGTACTAAACCGGATCGGCTCCAGGCAGGCACAGTCTAGGCAACCGGGGTGAGTAGGTGATCAAAGAAAGACAAGTCCCTACCTTGGAAACTGTAAAACCCAATGAGGGAAACAGGACAAAAACACCACCTATGACACAGAGCATCTTAAAGAGTGAAAGGGGTGGGTTAAAAAACAAAATAGAGAAGGAAGAGCTGACACCTCAGCAGGGACCAGCACTTTACCTTTGGGAGACTTGGGAGCGTAGTGAACATCGCGGAGCTGGTGTTCCCCCAAGCAGGGGCAGAGGCCGCAGAGGACACGGGGGCCAGAGAGGCCAGGGGCACGAGCCTGAAGGACGGAGGGCAGAGGGGACTGGTGAGGGCACTGAGCCATGCAGCCAGGGCTGGCACTCAGGTGAGAAGGAAAGTGTCTGAACGGAGGCCCATGCAGGACACACACTTCAACAGAGGCCTCCAGCTGTTCTGCTTTGAACAGACTGGGGATGGCAGCGGGGAGAAAGAGAGGGATGAACCAACTGGCTCCTGCAGTAAAGCCCAGGCAAAGGTGACAGTGCTCTGCACCAAGGACCGGCACGAAAGAGGAGATCTGGTCAAATCCCAGACACACACTCACAACCAGAGTCAAACAAATCTCCACGGGGACTGGACATGGAGTTACAAGCAAGGAGTCAAAGACAACGTCAGAGATTTGGGTCTGGGGAAGCTGAGCTGGTTGGAAGGAGAATATCAGTTTGGGACTTGTTCAACGAGAAAGTCCACGGACATCCAGACAGATCTCCAACAGGAAGCAGACTCTACCGGTCTTGAGTTCAAGGGCAAGAGTCATGTTAGAAATATACACTCTGTGGCTCTCCACCTGGGCAGTGCCTTGACAATCTAGAGGAACACTTTGAAATAATAAAAAGTAGTGTTGTTTAAAGTATGATTGATTTCCAGGTATCTATAATGGCCTGGGATAGCACTGTTTGAAATTGTTTTTGGTGTCAAAAGAAAAGTGCAATAGTAGCATTCTCATACTAGCTACAGATTTCTACTTTTTAGTACAAAAATTTCCTATTTGAACTTCAAATTTTAAAATCATTTTTTTCACACTGTATGGAGATACAATAAAAACCTCTTCGTTCAGTCGCTCAGACTTTCTCATTGCAGATTCTCTTCACTTGTGAGTCATGAAAGATGATCTGACTTATCTATTAAAGCAAATACAATACAGAACCATGACTGGAGAGAACAGGACACACACACACACACAAACAGGAGCATCCCAGAGCCAGGTCTCGGAAACAGCAGAAAGAAAACATCAGAATTAAGCAAGGAGAAAGAAGACATGTATTTTAAAATAAGGATGAAGGTACACTAAGAATTCTCATCACCCCCACTTGGAATTTGAAAGATTTCCCTTCTGCCTTAAAATCAGCAGTACTGGTCAACCAAAGGAATCTAGTTTCCTTTGAATACAAAATCAATACAAGCCAATCCACTTAATTTTCATCACTTTATACATATTTATAAGCAGCAGCCAATTCATATAATAAACTCCCTATGGCTGAAAAAGAAAGTATAAAAAAAACCTTAAGTGATGATTCTCTGAAGAATGATCATGATCATTCCCCCATGATCATGTAAGTTTAAGATGCACAAAAAATATATTATCAATAGTGTGATCTGACTTTTGGAGCAAATGTCACTTGTATGGAAGACAGTATGGAGATTCCTTAAAATCTAGGAATAAAACCAGCAATCCCACTTGTACGCATGTACCCTGAGGAAACCAAAATGAAAAAGATACATGTATCTCACTTGAGAGCCCCTTGGACTGCAAGGAGATCCAACCAGTCCATCCTAAAGGAAATCAGTCCTGAATATTCATTGGAAGGACTGATGTTGAAGCTGAAACTCCAATACTTTGGCCACCTGATGCGGAAGAACCTACTCATTTGAAAAGACCCTGATGCTGGGAAAGATTGAAGGTGGGACAAAAAGGGGACAACAGAGGATGAGATGGTTGGATGGCATCACCGACTCAATGGACATGAGTCTGAGTAAACTCCGGGAGTTAGTAAGGGACAGGCAGGCCTGGCATGCTGCAGTCCATGGGGTCGTAAAGAGTTGGACATGACTGAGCAACTGAACTGAACTAATCCTACTGTTCACTGCAGCACTATTTACAATAGCTAGACCATGGAAGTAACCTAGATATCCATCGACAGAAGAATGGATAAAGAAATTGTAGAACATATACACAATGGAATATTCCTCAGCCATAAAAAGGAACACATTTGAGTCAATTCTAAAGAGGTGGATGAACCTACAACCTATTATATAGAGTGAAATAAGTCAGAAAGAGAAAGATAAATAGCATATACTAATGCATATATACAGAATCTAGAAAGATGGTACCAAAGAATTTATTTGCAGGGCAGCAATGGAGAAACAGACATAGAGAACAGACTTATGGACATGGGGAGAGGGGAGCAGAGGGTGAGATGCATGAAAGAGTAACATGGAAACTTACATTACCATATGTAAAACAGATAGCCAACGGGAATTTGCTGTATGACTCAGGAAACTCAAACAGGGGCTCTGTATCAACCTAGAGGGTGGGGTGGGGAAGGAGATGGGAGGGAGGTTCAAGAGGGAGGGGATATATGTACACCTATGGCTGATTCATGTTGAGGTTTGACAGAAAACAGCAAAATTCTGTAAAACAATTATCCTTCAATTAAAAAATAATAATTTTTTATTTAAATAAAAAATGTATAGAAAATTTTGCCCTTTTGCTTGATGTATTTTTTATGATTAATGAGGTATTACCATTCTGAAAATGAACTTAAATGAATAATTATTTTTATACTATAGTTTTACATGTTAATTTCCATTTTAAATGGTATAGGTATAAATGACAGATGAATGAGAGATTTTTAATACTGCAATAAGCGTACATTTCTCCCAGTGACTTCACAGCACCAAAGCAATGGCTTCTGAAAGATGCCCACATCCTAATCTTGTGAAACCTCTTAGGTTACATGGCACACAAATGGAATTAAGGTTGCTAAACAGCTGGCTTTAAAATAGGAAGATGATCCTGTATTCTCTGGGTGGACTCAACGTAATCTGTATCCTTAGACACAGAAGAAGTAGACAGAAGAAAGAAGCTAAGAAAGAGACACGACCATGAGGGCAGGATCACAGAGATGCTAAGCTGCTGCCTGGGAAGACAAAGGACGTGACCAGAGCCAAGGAATGCAGGGGGTCTCTAGAAGCTGACACTGTGAACAACCTGCTTCCTAACAACCAGCTCCCAAAGCGCTCATTACCGAGGCTCCCCCTTCTCAGTGCCCCACGGAACAGCAGTGCTCTCATTCTACCATTCCTTCCACACTTTCTAGCTGGCCTTCTTCTGTAAAGAACTTCAGGATTTTGCTCTTGTCTCTGTCTTGCCTGTTCTCTTTGGCTCTCTTTGAAGAGTACTTTAAATGCAATGTTGGATTTTCACTTTTATGCCATGCTTTATAATCAGTTATCACTACTATTCTCTGTAGCTGTCATACTACCCCAAAATTGGTCAATGGAAGCCAATGGAAGCTAGCTTCTATGTCCTTTTGACACCACTCTTCTTAGCATTCAGGCTCTTCCTTATTTTTTCTAGCAGATGTTCCAGGCTCACCAAGTCCCTTCCCTACTGGATCAGCCTTGGCTTCTTACTGTAAGGAGTGGTGTTGAGAAAGCAAGACCTAAATGCTAACTATGAGGATGGTTTTGGGGTATTACTGAGTCCAAGCCCTCTCAAGAGCGAGAAGACTAGATAGTTGCCTGAAAAGGAAACCGAGGATCTCAAACGTAAGGCCACACTTGGTACATGAGCATTCATTGTAACAATCAGTCATATCTTTTCCTTATTCTAAAATACCTTCTAATGTATTTTCAAATGGTGTATAAATACATTTCTGTAAACAAACTGCATTTTATCTATAGAAGCAAAACTTTCTATTGCTGTCTCAAACTCTAATAACTTACTTCTGGAGCTCTTTCTTCTCAACCACTTTCAAACACTTTCTGCTTCTCACTGCTGTTGACGCTGTTCCTCCTCTGGTCCTCGTCGGGTGATACTTCTACTCACACACCATCTTATTTCAAAGGTATAAATCAATTCCTGGGCTTCAGTGCATAACCTCTAAGTGAATGACTCTCAGATATGTATCTCCACCCAGGACCTTTCCCAGGGGCATTCTTTCTTGTCTGAATTGCCAATAAATCTTTAAAACATGTCCAACACTCAGTCATGATCTGCCCTCACGAAAAGGCTGCTCCAGACTTCCCTAATTCTGCAACTGTGCCGGCTTCCCAATTTAATAATTACATGCTCATGTGTGTGCTTCTTCACAACTGCTCCCTCTCAAGACTATGCTTCTCTCTCTCAACCAGAGTTACCCTAGACCAAATCATTTTACTGACATGCTGTAGCTTCAAGGTGTTCTCCATTAGAATTCACCCCATATACCACCATCACGCAACCTTCCTAAAAACACGTTCATACTGCAGCTCAGCTCATAAACATTTTATGCTTCCTTTCTGAATTGAATAAAGCACCAAATCTTAAGCAAATAAATATTAGTCTTCAGTCTTCATTCTGAACTAGCTATTCCTACCTTCTCGATGCACCCTCAGGAAAGAATCTTAAACTAAGGCCAAAAAATTAAAATTCTGACAAAAATGTGAAAACACTGTATTGTGCAATAGTAGCAGCATGATCTAAATATTCTGATCAATAAGAAGTACAGAATATTTCTCAGATGATGTTAGACTTAAAAGGGATAAAAGTATGTACACAATGTAATCCCATATAGATATAAGTACATTTTTGTATTCAGACAGATACAAATATATGCAAAGAAAAGCAAGTATCAGACAAATTCACTCTGAATGAGATTTAGTTTTAGATTATTTATACTCTTTGTATTTCTACAATGAGCAAATTTTTTAAAGCAAAATGATGTTTCACACTTTACCCAGCATTTTTATGTTTCCTCAATGGCTCCACATTACTGAATGAGTAACTGGTGGAGGCATTATCGGCTCAAGCTGAGAGAAGAGGGAATTGAGGCTCACAGAAGATAAGTGACTTTGACTTTTTCAAGAAAATGTGGCAAAGGAGCTGAAAATGCAAAAGTAGGATTCATGCCTGGTGACCTTTCTACAGAGCTCTTTCCACCATTCCACACCTCCTGACTAATGAAAGATTATACCCTCATGGGAAACAAGGAAAAAGAAAAAGGACATACTACAGAAATAAAAGTGTTCACAAATAAAATTGGTATAGTACAATCAATACTGTTACAAATGAGTATGACGCTTTCTAAAAGGGAAAAACCAAGTAGTTGATACAGGACAGATTTTTCTTTTAATTCATTGAGATCAGAAAAGTGCTATAATATTTAAAAAGAAAATATTTATCATATAATGAGGGTACAAACTAAAAATCAATGACCTGTAAAGCAGATCAGACAAAAATAAATATGTACGATCAGTTAACAAGTATAATTATGCTCAGAAATAAATATAAAGATGCTGATCATTATTAAAACAATAGTCAACTAAGATAAAGTATGTTGCTTTTATTATAAACAAAATCAAGATAAAATAAAATATTGTACACTCAGTGTCAGAAATCAAGATCATGCTAATATTAGTGTGATAATGTAAAATTCACTGTACAATATTTTGAGAATCTAAATGAAATACTAAATCTTCATCTACATAATACATAAAATGAAATACATTATATACCACTGTCGATATATTTCTAAGTAGCTTCCAATTATGCTGTTTAACCATGACTTGGCGGAAAAAATTTTCTCATCCATTTGTCTTATCTATAAATAAGCACACTAACTTACAGGAATATAGAAAAACCTGAACTTCAAATGAATTCAAATCTGTCAAAAAATTTACCTTGAAAGTAAAGGAAAAATATACGGTTCTATGATATTTGCTTACTCCAAAATTCAGAAGTGAACAGGTATTAAATAACACTTAAAAATTACATTTCTCAAACTATCTTACCAAGTCATTGCTAAGCCAAACCAAGTATGACTTTCATTGTTTCTCAAGTATCTTCAGGCAGAATTTCTCAGAATGCTATTGTCTTTATGGTTATAATTATCACATAGAACTGACTACTTACAAATTTTATGTGTTTACCCTTATATTTTACATAAAGAAACTCCATTCAAAAACAAATTATCAACATCCCCAAATTTAAAACTACCAAGAATCCTTTAACATTTAACATTATAATTGTTATTTTCTTAAATGTCTCTGATTCTTCATGAAAATAAATATTATGTTTATTGAAATTCCCCATAAAGAAACAAAACTTGGAAAACCTTGGTTCATTCACAAGAAAGAAAAACTTTTCTAAGTGTCATAACTCTTTCAAAAGTAAGCATTCTGTGTCCAAGAACCAGCAGTGAGTTCTTAGATTTTATAAAATATTAGTTTCAGCAATCAGAAACAGTGTTGCCGAGACACGGTGAGGTGCTGGCACAAACACACACACTCACTCACACACCACCCCAGCACCAAGGAGCAAGGGGAGACTTCAGCGGGTTCTCACTCCTTTATTTCTGGAGTTTATCTGCTCAATTATCGCAATTATTAGTATTGTCAAAACTATAAATACTATATCCCAAAGACCTTACTATTACATTCAGTTCAGTCACTCAGTAAGTCTCCAGCTCTTTGCAACCCCATGAACTACAGCAGGCCAGGCTTCCCTGTCCATCACCAACGCCCTGAGTTCACTCAAATTCATGTCCATTGAGTCGGTGATGCCATTCAGCCATTTCATCCTCTGTCATCCCCTTCTCCTCCTGCCTTCAATCTTTCCCAGCATCAGGGTCTTTTCCAAGGAGTCAGTTCTTCATATCAGCTGGCCAAAGTGTTGGAGTTTCAGCTTCAGCATCAGTCCTTCTAATGAATATTCACGACTGATTTACTTTAGGATGGACTGTTTGGACCTCCTTGCAGTCCAAGGGACTCTCAAGAGTCTTCTCCAACACCACGGTTCAAAATCATCAATTCTTCTGCGTTCAGCTTTCTTTATAGTCCAACTCTCACATCCATACATGATTACTGGAAAAACCATAGCCTTAACTAGACGGACCTTTGTTGGCAAAGTGGTATCTCTGCTGTTTAATATGCTGTCTAGGTTGGGCATAGGTTTTCTTCCAAGGAGTAAGCGTCTTTTAATTTCATGGCTGCAGTCACCATCTGTAGTGATTTTGGAGCTCCCAAAAATAAAGTCTGTCACTGTTTCTATTGTTTCCCCATCTATTTGCCATGAAGTGATGGGACCGGATGCCATGATCTTAGTTTTCTGAATGTTGAGCTTTAAGCCAACTTTTTCACTCTCCTCTTTCACTTTCATCAATAGGCTCTTTAGTTCTTCGCCCTCTGCCATACGATTGGTGTCATCTGCACATGTGACGTTATTGATATTTCTCCTAGCAATCTTGATCCAGCTTGTGCTTCATCCAGCCTGGCATTTCCCGTGATGTACTCTGCATATAAGTTAAACAAGCATGGTGACACTATACAGCCCTGACGTACTCCTCTCCCAATATGGAACCAGTCTGTTGTTCCACACACGGTTCTCACTGTTGCTTCATGACCTGCATACAGATTTCTCAGGAGGCAGGTCTGGTATTCCCATCCCTTTCAGAATTTTCCAGTTTGCTGTGATCCACACAGTCAAAAGCTTTCACATAGTCAATAAAGCAGAAGTAGATATTTTTCTGAAACTCTCTTGCCCTTTCAATGGTCCAACAGATGTTGGCAATTTGATCTCTGGTTCCTCTGTCTTTTCTAAATCCAGCTTGAACATCTAGAAGTTCACGGTTCACATACTATTGAAGCCTGGCTTGGAGGATTTTGAGCTTTACTTTGTGAGATGAGTGCAATTGTGCAGTACTTTGAGCATTCTTTGGCATTGCCTTTCTTTAGGATTGGAATAAAAACTGACCTTTTCCAGTCCTGTGGCCACTGCTGAGTTTTCTAAATTTGCTGGCATATTGAGTGCAGCACTTTCACAGCATCATCTTCAATGTAATATTACATTGCTGCTGCTGCTGCTGCTGCTAAGTCCCTTTAGTCGTGTCCGACTCTTCATGACCCCATGGACTACAGCCTACCAGTCTCCTCTGTCCATGGGATTTTCCAGGCAAGAGTACTGAAGTGGGGTGCCAATGCCTTCTCAAATATTACACTGAAGACTTTCAACTAACTACATTCTTAATCATTCTGAAAGCAATCACATATTTGGGCATTTTTTTGTTTTGTATATTTTAGCTGTTTGTAGAGAGGGAGATTATAAACCTCTGTTCTGAACCTACCAATTTACTTAACCCTTAAAACAATCTAATTGATGGATGGAAAACATGAGGCGCTTTAAGTATACTTTAAGTAACTCCCCGAGATTGCACAGCTAGTAAAGGGCAGAGTCGGGATTTGAGCACAGGCTGTCTGGTCAGAGCCCACACACTGTTCAGTTCAGTTCAGTTCAGTTGCTCAGTTGTGTCCGACTCTTTGCGACCCCATGAAGTGCAGCACGCCAGGCCTCCCTGTCCATCACCATCTCCCAGAGTTCACTCAAACTCACGCCCATCGAGTCCGTGATGCCATCCAGCCATCTCATCCTCTGTCATCCCCTTCTCCTCTTGCCTCCAATCCCTCCCAGCATCAGAGTCTTTTCCAATGAGTCAACTCTTTACATGAGGTGGCCAAAGTACTGGAGTTTCAGCTTTAGCATCATTCCTTCCAAAGAATACCCAGGACTGATCTCCTTTAGAATGGACTGGTTGGATCTCCTTGCAGTCCAAGGGACTCTTAAGAGTCTCCTCCAACACCACAGTTCAAAAGCATCAATTCTTCGGCGCTCAGCTTTCTTCACAGTCCAACTCTCACATCCATACATGACCACAGGAAAAACCATAGCCTTGACTAGATGAACCTTTGTTGGCAAAGTAATGTCTCTGCTTTTCAATATGCTATCTAGATTGGTCATAACTTTCCTTCCAAGGTCTTTTAATTTCATGGCTGCAGTCACCATCTGCAGTGATTTTGGAGCCCAGAAAAATAAAGTCTGACACTGTTTCCACTGTTTCCCCATCTATTTCCCATGAAGTGATGGGACCAGATGCCGTGATCTTCGTTTTCTGAATGTTGAGCTTTAAGCTTGGTCACTAAACCATCCTGTCATTCTTTATCTTATAAATTATAATCAGGTATTGGGCCTTATTTCACACGTCTGATGCATCTGTTTTCTTTTTTTTTTTTTTCCAACTAAAAAGTTACCTGCTAAAATAAGTAAAGAAAATCATAATGAAAGGTATTTTATTTCTGAATTCAAAAAACAACACAGGTAAGCAGAACTTTTTTTTTTTAATTAGAGTTTAGTTGCTTTGATTAGTTTCTGCTGTACAACTAAGTGTATCAGCAAGATAGTCTTAAAATGCTAAAATCGAAAGTCAAAAACCTGGTCTAATCTAGGCTCTGAAATTAACAGTGACTTGACCTCGATTCAGTTCACAACAATGAAATGTAAAGCAAAATGAAATCACTGATACCTAAATTGTGAAAAAAAAATACAATGAATTTAGTAAACAACTGTATTAGTCATAAACTGTAGAAGGAAGCCTGCTATAATCAACAAAAGGATACATAGAAAAGGAAGCAAAAACAAACAAGATCAGACACGTTCAAGTGGACACAGTGTGATAGGAAGGAAGGAAGGGTGAGTGAGAAAGAAGACACTGACCATATGGTACACAATTGAAAACTTTCAAAGAGTCCACACGGAGCAGCCCTTTAAGCTATTCATACCTCAACTCCTCAACAAGGGTGAGACCTCCTGTTACTGTAGGGTATTATCCCAGGAAAGGAAACTGCTAATGTGGTCAACAGAAATCCCAATACATGCAGTGCCCTGGGGGAAAGCGCAGCCAGAGGCCTGGAGGGCATCAGACCCGGGGAAGGGTCCAGCCATGCGGTGATGGGCGAGCCATCTCTCCCTGGGGTTGCTGGGAGCCCAGCGCGCCCTCAGGAGCTGGCGGCTGGCTTTACAGTGATGAGGACGACTGGAGCGGGAGGAAGCCAGTGAGAGCGCAAGCACGGGAGCTTTCCATGGAGAATGGACGCCCTGAATCCCAGGTCACCCTTCCAAACCATGAAGACTTTCTCCGTCATAGTCTATGCAAGGAGTAAGGAACAAAAACTAAGAAAATATACCATTTTGGAGCGTGAATACTTTATGCCAAATAGGGTAACAAATGTTTGCCAAGAATTATCAGATATATGGCATTACTAATCTATTTCCAAATAAAAAAACTGAGGTATAATGGAATTAAATATAGCAATGGAACTATTTCTATAAACAGTATACAGAAGCCTATAGTAAAGTGCCTAGAAATGCAAGAAATGAAGTTCAGTCCAGTTCAGTCACTCAGTAGTGTCCGAAATGCAGTAAGCCTCGATAAATGATTGCTATTAATAAATTAAGAGTCTCTTCCTATCCAAGCATATAATTCTGATATTGTCTTTATTGATTAAATGGGTAAGAGCTATAATACATGAGGGTGTTTATGTCAAGGAATAAAACAGCAATCAATAAATTCACCAAAATGGGGACTTCTATTTTTACGTGTAATTTGTCTTCAAATTTCTTCCAGGATATTTTGTGTAAACTGACAATGCAATAATATCAAATGCAGCCACGTCAGTGAGGGGTGGTAACCAGTCCTCCTCTAGCCCTGTCTTAGAGGAAATCAGAAAAGGCTGAGCCCGCCGGGACCAGCAGACAGCCACTTCCAAGGCTCACACATGATCTAATACTCAATAAGAAATATTCTCTGGTAATTTCCATTAGCGGAGTTGCCAGAGTGTACTGCTAAACTGTTCAAAAGTGCTATTTCCAGGGCTTACTAAAGGCACTTATGGTCTAATGGTAATTGGGGGCTGGGGAATTTTTAAATTTATTACTTTCAAAATATTATTTGGCAAACAAGAATATTCAAGTTGCAATTTATGTGAAAATGAACTGAAACTGATCCTACCAATTTAATATGCCTATCCAAACCAAAGCGTATTGAGCTATTTATAAACAAAAGCCCCAAACTGAGATTTCAGAATGATACAATCATCTGAATTGAACACACCACCACAAGATATATGCAGATAAGGGTAATCTGTGTGTTACATCAAGGTTCACACATAGTTAAATGTCTTTTGAGGAACATAATTAAACAAAAAATTAGAGCACAATAGAATGTATTTAATAATAAAATTTTATAGAACAGAATTTAATCTTTATTTAATGATTCAGCAGGCATATCAAAAACACAGAGTGCTTCAGGGAGATAATCATCACCATCAATTACTGCTGCACTGAAGAGACGCACAAGTGTCGATTAATAAGAGTTCTGGGTGACTTATTTTCCTATAACAATTTACAATAAAATGAACTAAGTGAACCAACTGAAATAAGAAACACTCAGGAATGTTTGAAATAATAACAAAATTCTGGATTACTTCCTTTCCCTTTTATAATTCTCTTATCTAAAATAAGATATGTTAGCAAATGTTAGCTTTACAACTCATTATTTCAGTTACAGACTGCAAAGAGAAAATGTGAATTAGAAAGAAGAATGACTATGCCCCTAAGACTGGCCCGTGGGTCCTCCTCAGGGGCGGGCGGTGCTGGTTGTCTACTGCTCTGCGCACCACGACAGGCAGAGGCAGAGCACTCCTTCTGTCTTGGTGAGAGATTGGACGCAGATGAAGACGACGTGTACACGTGCACAGATGGCCAGGGGTAGAGTCTGGCGGCTCTGCAACATGACAACGTGCATAAGCCAAACCACACTTACTAGAATTCCACTCTCAAGATGTACCAATTATAAACCACCAGGAGAGAGTCTGGGGGCGGAAAACAGGGGGCGGAAGTGGAGCAATCGGGGCTCACAGGTATTATCATTTATCATTGGGATCATCTGATTGTCATAAAGCAGCAACAAACTCCCCTCTCCACAGTCAAGGGGCTTTCCTGACTCCTGGTCCAACTGTATACATATAAGCAGCTGAGGAAGAAACAGGCTTCTACAGAAAGCACCACCAGCCCCTCTCCAGGTCCTCAGGTAAGACAATGAAAACATTCAGAGGACTCCATCTGTCCTCAGGGCTCCAGCCCATGCTTGTGGGTTCCATCCAGTTCTCCCTAATTTACACCCTTTCTCACATCTCAACTGCCTACCCTGTAGCTTTCAAGCTCCAACATTAGATGCAACGATAACACTTTACAGAGACTGGATGAAAAGCTCCTACTGAAGTATAAGACCAAATCCCTATAACGAATCCCTGAACTTTAGTCACAACACACACACACACAGAGTAATACATGTATATGTATGTTCCAAATGCTTGACTAATTCAAAAGTTACATGATGGAGACACAGGGATTTACTCTTACCCGTGTAAAACTAAAAAACCAACAACATACATGAAATAACAATTTTTAAGACACAGGACATCAGACTAAGAAAGTGATCTGATTGAGACAATTGTCAGACAGGTTAACAAAGTGCGGGGAGGTAGCAGGAGAGGAACAGAGTCCCTGACTTGAGACAAAACGAGACCATGTAAAGACCAGGCAGCTGGAACTTGGAGGACAGATTATGGAGAGGAGAAACCTACACATACAGAGAACTGAAGATCTGCAGAGGGAAGGCAGGGCGCATTGAGCTAACTATTGATCAAGCTGATGTGTGAAGGCACTACACAATGGTAATATAGGAACATGCAGAAAAGATTAGAAGGAACAGCACAAGTCAGTGCTCACACAGGGCCAGACTGTGCAGAAAGGTCGGTCTCAGCAGCGGAGAAGAATTAGCCACAGACTAAGATCTGTTCGAACCTACTCAAAAGTGAAGCACAAAATGTGAAACTTTTTTCAACTGAATTAACTGCATCCCAAAACAAGGCTAAGAATGTGTACTGAAATGTATATCAAAAGTTATGAGCAAAAAAAAAAAAAAAGTTATAAGGAGCTAAAGCAGTGGTGAGAGGAAAAGTTACAGCTATAAAATCTCTATTTTTAAAAAGAAGAAATACTTCAAATAAATCAACAACCTAACTATCCACGTTAAGAAACAAGAAAAAGAAGAACAAGCAAAACCCAATACAAGCAGAGAGAAGGAAATTAAAAACTAGAGTATAAACAATGAGGGAAAATAGCCAAAATCAACAAACTCAAAAGTTGCCTATTTGAAAAGATCATCAAAACTGACTAACTCAAGATCATCTACCAAAAAACGCTACAACTAACGTGGTACTGAATGGTGAACAAATGAATTACACCACTCTAAGTTCAGGAACAAAACTGGGATTTATGCTCTCATCACTTCTGTTCGACACTGTACGAGATGTCTCAGCCAGGGAACTCGGGCAAGGAAAAAGAGACAAAAAGGAATCCAGATTGGCAAGAAAGAAGGATACGTATTCACAGTTGACATGACCACGTACATAGATCCTAAAAAAAATCAACCAAAAAACTAACAAACAACTATAGCAATGTTGCAGGATACATTATTAATATTTAACAAATCACTGGTACTCTATGCACTAATGATAAAGAAAAAATAAAATCATGAAAACATTTAAAATATGTAGGAATAATTTTAAACAAAAAAGTGCAAGATATTCACTGAAAATTGTCAAATACCATTAAAGAAAACTAAAGACTTAAGTAAACAGACAGATATCCCATGTTCATGGATTCAAACACAATATATTACAGTTACAACATATAGTGAACACATAACCCAGCAATTCCACTCCTAAGTATGTACTCCAGGGAACTGAAAAACCTATGTCCATACAAAATTTGCACATGAATATTCAGAATAGCAATAGCCAAAAGGTAGAAATAATCCAGATGCCCATAATACCATGAATGGACAGAGAAAATGTGCTATATTCATATCATACAATAGTGTTCAGCTATAAAAAGAAATGAAGTACTAATAGATTAACGTTATAACATGGATGAATCTGGCAAACATGCCACAAGCCAGGCACAAAAGGCCTCATATTGGATGATTGAATTTATACAAAATGTCTAGAAGAAGCAAATCTATACGGACAGGCAGTAGATTATGTGCAGATGAACCAAACTGAACAGCAGATGACTTTTTCTCTGCTCACAAAGAACAGAGTACACCACTCATTTAGGTATTCATTCTTTTTTTTTAATATAGATTTATTTATTTTAATTAGAGGCTAATTACTTTACAATATTGTATTGGTTTTGCCATATATCAACATGAATCTGCCACGGGTGTACATGTGTTCCCCATCCTGAACCCCCCTCCCACCTCCCTCCCCGTACCATCCCTCTGGGTCATCCCAGTGCACCAGTCCTGAGCACCCTGTATCCTGCATCGAACCCAGACTGGCAATTCGTTTCATATATGATATTATACATGTTTCAATGCCATTCTCCCAAATCATCCCACCCTCGCCCTCTCCCACAGAGTCCAAAAGACTGTTCTATACATCTGTGTCTCTTTTGCTGTCTCGCATACAGGGTTATCGTTACCGTCTTTCTAAATTCCATATATATGTGTTAGTATACTGTATTGGTGTTTTTCTTTCTGGCTTACTTCACTCCATATAATAGGCTCCAGTTTCAACCACCTCATTAGAACTGATTCAAATGTATTCTTTTTAATGGCCGAGTAATACTCCATTGTGCATATGTACCACTGCGTTCTTATCCATTCATCTGCTGATAAACATCTAGGTTGCTTCCATGTCCTGGCTATTAGTTTCCACATATTACAAATCAGTAAAAAGAGAACTACAAACGATTGATGAGAATATCATTGTGTATCTTGATAGACCAAAAATATTGTTAAATGATTAAGTAGGTGAGATTCAGTAATGCCTAAAAGAATTCTGGACACTTTCAAAGACAGAGTAAAACATAAAGATAACTAGAATTTGCTATGAGGGGCAGTTTCTGGCAGAAGAAAATTATGAGAAAAAGTAAACCCATTTGAGAACCTGAGGACTGTGACTAGACTACAGCATCAGATCAGATCAGTCGCTCAGTCGTGTACGACTCTTTGCAACCCCATGAATCGCAGCACGCCAGGCCTCCCTGTCCATCACCAACTCCCAGAGTTCACCCAGACTCACGTCCATCGAGTCAGTGATGCCATCAGGCATCTCAACTTCTGTCGTCCCCTTCTCCTCCTGCCCCCAACCCCTCCCAGGATCAGAGTCTTTTCCAATGAGTCAACTCTTCTCATGAGGTGGCCAAAGTACTAGAGTTTCAGCTTTAGCATCATTGGTTCCAAAGAAATCCCAGGGCTGATCTCCTTCAGAATGGACTGGTTGGATCTCCTTGCAGTCCAAGGGACTCTCTTTGGTGTTGGTCTTCTCAAACACCACAGTTCAAAAGCATCAATTCTTCAGTGCTCAACCTTCTTCACAGTCCGACTCTCACATCCATACATGACCACAGGAAAAACCATAGCCTTGACTAGACGGACCTTTGTTGGCAAAGTAATATCTCTGTTTTTGAATATGCTATCTAGGTTGGTCATAACTTTCCTTCCAAGGAGTAAGTGTCTTTTAATTTCATGGCTGCAGTCACCATCTGCAGTGATTTGGGAGCCCAGAAAAATAAAGTCTGACATTGTTTCCACTGTTACCCCATCTATTTCCCATGAAGTGGTGGGACCGGATGCCATGATCTTCGTTTTCTGAATGTTGAGTTTAAGCCAACTTTTTCACTCTCCTCCTCCACTTTCATCAAGAGGCTTTTTAGATCCTCTTCACTTTCTGCCATAAGGGTGGTGTCATCTGCATATCTGAGGTTATTGATATTTCTCCTGGCAATCTTGATTCCAGTTTGTGTTTCTTCCAGTCCAGCGTTTCTCATGATGTACTCTGCATATAAGTTAAATAAACAGGGTGACAATATACAGCCCTGACGAACTCCTTTTCCTATTTGGAACCAGTCTGTTGTTCCATGTCCAGTTCTAACTGTTGCTTCCTGACCTGCATACAAATTTCTCAAGAGTCAGATCAGGTGGTCTGGTATTCCCATCTCTTTCAGAATTTTCCACAGTTTATTGTGATTCACACAGTCAAAGGCTTTGGCATAGTCAATAAAGCAGAAATAGATGTTTTTCTGGAACTCTCTTGCTTTTTCTATGATCCAGCGGATGTTGGCAATTTGATCTCTGGTTCCTCTGCCTTTTCTAAAACCAGCTTGAACATCAGGAAGTTCACGGTTCACATATTGCTGAAGCCTGGCTTGGAGAATTTGGAGCATTACTTTACTAGCGTGTGAGATGAGTGCAATTGTGCGGTAGTTTGAGCATTCTTTGGCATTGCCTTTCTTTGGGATTGGAATGAAAACTGACCTTTTCCAGTCCTGTGGCCACTGCTGAGTTTTCCAAATTTGCTGGCCTATTGAGTGCAGCACTTTCACAACATCATCTTTCAGGATTTGGAATAGCTCAACTGGAATTCCATCACCTCCACTAGCTTTGTTCATAGTGATGCTTTCTAAGGTCCACTTGACTTCACATTCCAGGATGTCTGGCTCTAGGTCAGTGATCACACCATCGTGATTATCTGGGTCATGAAGATCTTTTTTGTACAGTTCTTCTGTGTATTCTTGCCATCTCTTCTTAACATCTTCTGCTTCTGTTAGGTCCATACCATTTCTGTCCTTTATCGAGCTCATCTATAGCATGGAGATAAGCAAAGAGAGGCTGGAAAACTATTTCACAGACAAACTATAAGGGAACTGGAAAATGACAGTATGGGTTTTACATAGTATTCGATGTGTTTCCTAAGAACAGAGCTATAAATGGAAAATATGCTTTAGTAAACAATTCTGTTGGAAATAAAAAGTCCGCTTATTGGGGAAAAAAACAATCCAAAACCAGTGAACTCATCTAGCACTCAGGCTTAAAAAACATAATTATTTAAAAGAATCTAGCACTCTTAGCAAAAAAGCTGATTCTAGGCCTGGGATATCTTACTGTGCCAGAAGTAAGAAAATGCTCAAAGAATGACAGGCCAAAACAAAAGAATGAAGAAAACAGTGTGAACACGCTACTGCTGGCCAGCCTGGGGTAACGCGAGCCACAAACACAACAAATATGGAAATGATTCATAAATTTTAAAACATCCGCGTGGGTCCAATGACACACAAAAACAAACCAAAAAAACCCCAGATTAAAAAAAAAAAAAAACCTCTTCCAACTAATAGATACAGGAGTATCAGATATGCTACAAAATTACCAGAATTGATCCTCAAAGCTTAAACCAGCTGTCCTCTTTCTCCTCTCAATAACCACAAATACAATTGATTTTATATAAAAAATATTTTTTCTTTGCTGAATGAATTCTGTCCTCAGTTTGCTTTAGAAAACTCCAAAACAAAGGTGACAGGCTTTCATCCTTATCTAACTGTTATAGTTGGTAATAAGATGCTTTGTTTCTCCAGTTTCTTCTTCTCAAACTAATTTAATTTCCATTCCCTACAGTATTAAAGGAAAAATAATGGCTTCTATTATTTAGAGATTTTAGTCCCCAAATAAGATATTAAAACTTGGGTCTGCTCTTATACGTTCAACCATAACAACTGCATCAATGTTTGCAAACCCACTATTATCAGAACAACACCATGCTTTACTTCCTAAACTGAAATTACTCAGAAAAGTGAATTACGAAATGTATGGTATGGCACCTCAGGAAACTCATGAAAATTGTTTGTATACTGTTGTTTTGTTTCTTCCTATTTCTTTCACTGCAGTTCCAATTTCTTCAGAGGATGGCAAGGAAAGTATGAAAACCAAAAGGACTAGTAGCTCATTTACCATCATTGACAAAGTAAATACCCCGTAACACTAAAGAGCTGCAGCACTTGGGCAAGAATGGCACCGTTACTAAAAAATTCAAGTAGATTCTTGGAATAATAAAAGCCACACTCAACAGGACTTGATAAAGTAGCACTTTCTGGCAAAAAGGTGAAGGGGAAGTGAATGCAGGAAAGCGTCACGTGAGGAAAGGTCAGACCAGAGCAGACCAGACTGCCGGGACGGGGAGGAGACATGTGTACACGGGGCTCGAGTACTCCTCCGGCTACATATGATATTTTGCAAAGCAAAAATGACTGAGACGGAAGCTATTTTGCATGGTACAGTGGCGATGGCTAACAAATGAGGGTTCTGTGGGCTGCATGTTAGGCCCCCGCCTCATCTGCCACCCCTAATGACAGCAGCCACCTGCTGTTTTATTGTCACAGCTGGAGCCAGTTCACACTCCTTGGTGCTGAGCTCTGCCCATGAGCACCACGCGCTCTCCTCGCCTCATTACTTTGATGAACTTTTTATGGTCAGCACCCATGAAGACCTCATCTAGGACTGCGCGACACAGGCTGGCTTCGGGGAGTCCTTCCAGTTACACAAGGTGGTAACGGAGAGACAGGAGAGCTGCCTGTCTCTGTCAGCGGGCACAGAAGGGCCCGCATGCACCGATGACACTGTGACACTGCCGGGCCCACGGCAGGTAAGAACATCGAGAAAGTCTCATGCTGAATGCTCTCCTTTCCTCCTCGTTGCGATGTAAAGATCGCAAGATGCTGCCATTATGAAGCTTTTTAATGGTACATGTTATTACAGAAAACCTAATGTACTGTTTATGATTACCACCATAAAGTTACAATTCTTTTCATTTTCTATAGATTGAAAGTCATGGGAAAAATTTTTTCCCCTTAGCTTTTAAAATAAAAAGGGATAAAACGGAAGTGGACTCAAAATCTTATTTGAATCAATAAACTATGTTAAAATAAGACTTTGTGAGTTGTTTTTAATGTTTCTTAGTAAAACAAAAAAATGCAGCAATAATACATCAGCTGATTTTAAACTGTCATGCATAATTTTGACAAAAGAAAATCTGCTTGAATACTGGTATCCTGAATACCATAAAAATCTCACAAGCTTTTACTGATAATTGCTGACCAAATATATACAGAAGTCATTGAAAAATAATTTTTTTATCGCCCCATGAAGAAATGAGCAATGTTCAGCTCCTTCTGTCCAAATCAGATAACGTTCCACATCCTGGCTTACCTTCCGTTACACCACTAAGTACCTCCCTCAAAAAGACATAGCTATTCAGATAATGCTAGGAGAATGTTTTAATTCACCTCAATAGGGGTACATTTATGATTCTCCACAAGTACTTGTGGGCTTCCCACATGTATTCAGTGGTAAAACATGGCTCAGTGGTAAAGAATTCACCTGCCAAGCAGAAGACCAGGGTTTGATCCCTGGGTCAAGAAGATCCCCTGGAGAAGGTCATGGTAATGCACTCCAGTATTCTTGCCCGGGAAATCCCACGGACAGAGGAGCCTAGCGAGCTGCACACCTTGGGGTCACGAAGAGTTGCACACAACTCAGCGACTAAGAAACAAGTACTACAAGCCAAATGTGTGTCCTGTGTTGAAACCTAAGCCCCAGTGGCGTTAGGAAATGGGGATGCCGAGAACAGCTTAGGTGGTACGGTGGAGCCCCAGTGAAAAGGATTAGTGTTCTTACAAGAGACCTCATGCCATAGTGCTCTCTTGCCCTCCAGCCATGTGGGGACACAAGGAGATGGTCATATATCAACCAGGAAGCAGATCCTCATCTTACACCAAATCTGCAAAAACCTGAACCTTGGAATTCCAGCCTCTGGAACGATGAGAAATAAGAATCTGCTGTTTAGAAGGTGCCCAGTGGAATCTGTTAGAGCAGCCCAAATGTATTACAGCAAAAGAGTAAAATTTTAAAAAGTGTTTTGTTTAAATAATATTTGATATTAACCAAAGAATACATGTAACTCGAGGTAAAAATGAAGTATAATATAAAGCAACCTGGGTGCTCTTCCCTAATCTCATCTCACTGCCTACTCTGAAAAATAACTACATGGAGAATCATTTTATCATTCCTTTACTTGATTTTACACTTTTACCACACATGTACATATCCTTAAGCAATATAATAAATGTAACAGTATTATATGATTTTAACATAATTATAATATAATAATGTAATGTTTTATGTTAATATAAAATAATAAACAATATATTGCTTTAGTTCACCTTATTTTTGAGCTTTGCAGTAATGAACATTTGGGTTGTTTCCAATTTTGGGGATTATTGGACAAAACTTTTTTTTTTTAAAGTTTCTATTGTAGTAAAAATTTCTCTGAAATTTATCAACTTCTAAGTGCTCTGGTCTTGCCCTATTCTCATTTTCTCCCCTAAGAAAACCTCCTATAAGTCTAAATATAAGAACAGTAAATGTGTTTCCATTATTCATAAATTAAAAATATATTTACAAACAATGGGCAGCATATCTACAACCAATCAAACTAAACAATAATATCTAAACCTCCATCGGAACCTTTTACAAGTAATAACTCTTACCATTCAAAGACAGTACTGAACACACAATGAGAAGAAACCACTGTAAACCAAACAACAGTGTGTGGTCCAACCAAAACCAGTAGTCTCCATGTTTGGGAAAAACGGACCTTCACCACTGCTGTGCTGGGCACCCATAAATCAGAGCCCACAGTAACACACAAAGGATGGCCGATGTTGCTTTTCCAGGGAACCTGGATAAAGGAATTCGAGCAGTGATTATCGTAACACACCAACACCACCAGGAGAGAGCTAAGAATCAATCCTACAAACTATACTTCTCCTCAAAATTCTACTCAAGTCCAAAATCCAAAATTTAAAAGGAAGCACCTCTTCTAGGAACAAATTCAGCCTCTCCTTTACAACCCCCATGTCTGCTTTCAAAAGGAGAAACCTGACATTTAAACTTCCATCAACATAATCTTAATATAAAGATAATAATGCAATTATCTAATGACATTTGTCAACAGAATAGCCTTAGATATAGTATGATCTAACTAGTTAGCTATTACAACAGTGGGTATTCAGAACACAATTTTTGTTTCAAATTTGAAATTAAAAGGAGCAGATACAGAGTAAAAGTAGAATTCCCTCAAAAGGGAAAAATTAATCCTTATTATTTATTTGGTACTCTATAGTAAGGAAATCAACATTTTCTAATCCATCAAGAGGTAAAAAGCATAGCAACAACTTCAATGTCCATTCTAAAATTCAGGACAGGTTCCGTTTAGTTCAGTCACTCAGTCATGTTCAACTCTTTGAGACCCCATGAACCGCAGCACGCCAGGCCTCCCTGTCCATCACCAACTCCCAGAGTTTACTCAAACTCATGTCCATCAAGTCAGTGATGCCATCCAACCATCTCATCCTCTGTCAACCCCTTATCCTCCTGTCTTCAATCTTTCCCAGAATCCGGGTCTTTTCAAATGAGTCAGCTCTTCGCATCAGGTGGCCAAAATATTGGAGTTTCAGCTTCAACATCAGTCCTTCCAATGAATATTCAGCACTGATATCCTTTAGGATGAACTGGTTGGATCTCCTTGCAGTCCAAGGGACTCTCAAGAGTCTTCTCCAACACCACAGTTCAAAAGCATCAATTCTTTGGCACTCAGCTTTCTTTATAGTCCAACTCTCACATCCATACATGACTACTGGAAAAACCATAGGTTTGACTAGATGGACCTTTGTTGGCAGAGTAATGTGTCTGCTTTTTAATATGTTGTCTAGGTTGGTCATAAATTTTCTTCCAAGGAGTGTCTTTTAATTTCATGGCTGCAGTCACCATCTGCAGTGATTTTGGAGCCCCCCAAAATAAAGTCTGCCACTGTTTCTCCATCTATTTGCCATGAAGTGATGGGACCAGATGCCACGATCTTAGTTTTCTGAATGTTGAGCTTTAAGCCAACTTTTGCACTCTCCTCTTTCACTTTCATCAAGAGGCTCTATAGGTCTTCTTCACTTTCTGCCATAAGGATGGTATCATCTGCATATCTGAGGTTATTGATATTTCTCCCAGCAATCAATTCCAGCTTGTGCTTCCTCCAGCCCAGCGTTTCTCATGATGTACTCTACATGTAAGTTAAACAAGCAGGGTGACAATATACAGCCTTGACGTACTCCCTTTCCTATTTGGAACCAATTTCTTGTTCCATGTCTAGTTCTCACTGTTGCTTCCTGACCTGCATACAGGTTTCTCAAGAGGCAGGTCAGGTGGTCTGGTATTCCCATCTCTTGAAGAATTTTCCACAGTTTATTGTGATTCACACAGTCAAAGGCTTTGGAATAGTCAATAAAGCAGAAATAGATGTTTTTCTGGAACTCTCTTGCTTTTTCGATGAATCCAGCGGACGCTGGCAATTTGATCTCTGGTTCCTCTGCCTTTTCTAAAGCCAGCTTGAACATCTGGAAGTTCATGGCTCATGTATTGTTGAAGTCTGGCTTGGAGAATTTTAAGCATTACCTTACTAGCATGTGAGATGAGTGAAATTGTGCGGTAGTTTGAGCATTCTTTGACATTGCCTTTGGGATTGGAATGAAAACTGACCTTTTCCAGTCCCATGGCCATTGCAGCATTTTCCAAATTTGCTGACATACTGAGTGCAGCACTTTCACAGCATCTCTTTTAGGATTTAAAATAGCTCAACTGGAATTCCATCACCTCCACTAGCTTTGTTCGTACTGATGCCTCTTAAGGCCCATCTGACTTCACATTCCAGGATGTCTGGCTCTAGGTAAATGACTACACCATGATTATCTGGGTCATGAAGATCTTTTTTGTGCAGTTCTTCTGTATATTCTTGCCACCTCTTCTTAATATCTTCTGCTTCTGTTGGGTCCATACAATTTCTGTCCTTTACTGAGCCCATTTTTGCATGAAATGTTCCTTGGTTTCTCTAATTTTCTTGAAGAGATCTCTAGTCTTTCCCATTCTATTGTTTTCCTCTATTTCTTTGCTGTGATCACTGAGGAAGGCTTTCTTATCTCTTCTTGCTAGTCTTTGGAACTCTGCATTCAAATGGGTGTATCTTTCCTTTTCTCCTTTGCTTTTCGCTTCTCGTCTTTTCACAGCTATTTGTAAGGCCTCCCCAGACAGCCATTTTGCTTTTTTGCATTTCTTTTTCATGGGAATGGTCTTGCTCCCTGTCTCCTGTACAATATCACAAACCTCCATCCATAGTTCATCAGGCACTCTGTCTATCAGATCTAGTCCCTTAAATCTATTTCTCACTTCCACTGTATAATCGTTAGGGATTTGATTTAGGTCATACCCAAATGGTCTAGTGGTTTTCCCTACTTTCTTCAATTTAAGTCTGAGTTTGGCAATAAGGAATAAGTAAAAAGCATAGCAACAATTTCAATATGCATTCTAAAATTCAGAAAAGGTATATTCACACAAAGCCTCTGTGAAAGACCCCTACAGGTCTACAGTTATAATAATTCTTATTGCTACATTTCTATGAAAGAAATATTATAGCTATTGTCCTTTGCAATATAATCAGAAAATGTACATACATTAATACCTTTCAATTATAAACATAACCAGCTTTAGTGAAAGAAAAATCATGCCAAACATAAGCCTATATCCTCTCCATGCATTTATTTAGTTTGAAGGACCTTGATTTAAATCTATATTTTAGGTTTAAATGAAAGATAAGTTAAAATCACAATAAAGAATATATCAATATACCATATTTTCGTTAGAGAGAAACACTTTAGTATAATTTGGAAAAAAAATTGCTTTAAATTTCATGTCATCTACAAATGTAAACAAAACAGATGATCTGATTAATAAAATAAATATATACATAAATAAATAAATTAAAAATTCACTGTAACTATCTGTGCAGAAATACTAAGCTAGAATTCTTATTCAGAATTTTCTGTAATTTTAAAATATTCTATAACCAATGTCTTATTTAGTAAAATAAAAACATAGTAGCTAGAGGCAAATTAATTTTTCTTGATTTCCCAGCCAGCCTCTCATGCTATTTAAGAGGAAAAGCATCTAAGCAAACTACAAGTTCCATCATGTTGACTACAGAGGTGGCATTTCACCAAGTCTGTAACATCATGGACCTTTACAAAGAAAAACCAGTTCTGGGCCATGGTCAGCTCAGAGGTCGTGAGTCCACTCGCTACCCTACTTCCATTCTCACATATCGTATAGTATGTGAGTGTCGTGATGGAGCCCTGGAGGTACAAAGATGAATAAAAATATCCCTGGGGAAGCTCCAAGCTGCCTCAGGGCAGTGAGAACATACAAATCAGGGACCGTTTCCCAAGAAGGTGACCAGTAAGAGAGGAAACCTGGGGAGGAACACTGACTACATCACCAATCCTCAGGTTAATCTACTGCCTCCAAGTCAGGAATACCAGTGTTTCAGCCAGAGGTTAAACACTGGACTCCATAACATGAAATAACTGGAGAGCTCAAATTGCAATCAACTAACCAAAGGGCCCGTGATGTCACTGAAGGACTTGTGCCAAGAGTTACAATAATGTGTTGTCCAGTGTCACTTCATTCTGATTCTGAATACCGATTTTGAGATAGAGAAATGACTTAAAAACATCCATTTCAAAGGTGAAAAAAATACCACCATATTTACGGCCTATTAAACACATAACAATTCAAAAACGTTAAACTATGAAAAAATGTGTCTTATGAGCAGAAAGCAGGTAACAAATCATAATACACCTATTCTTTTAGAGGCAACAAACACAATATATAAACACGTAAGAAAACAAAATGTCCCAGATAAAGGCAGAAGGAGTACAGTAAAATTTCTTTCACAACATCTTTAGATTGCAAGAGGTTATCTCCATTAAAAATACCTGTATGAATACCAATTAGGGAATTTCACAATCTTAAAACTGTGACAACTCATTAGGATTTTATCACTACTTATCCTAAAAGGGAATATTCTCTACTTCAAATAAACTTTACAATGGTCCTTATCTGATTTAGTAATTTAAAAACTCATGGAGAATCTTTTTTATTTCATAAATATGAAAGCTTCATATTATCATCCTATTACCTTATATCTAAGGAAGAACCAAAACATTAAAGGAGAATTGGGGTGTCACACACACACACACACACACACACACAAGCAGGTGGATAGGGCTTCTCCAGCGGCTCGGCGGGTAAAGAACCTGCCTGCCAATGCAGGAGACCTGGGGGACACAGGTTTAATCACTGAATCAGGAAGATCCCCTGGAGAAAGAAATGGCACCCTCCTCCAGTATTCTCGCCTGGGAAATCTCATGGACATAGGAGCCAGGCGGGCTACAGTCCATGGGGTTACAAACAAGATAAGCCTAACCAATCACATTCCTGTCTGTTCTAGTTGGGGAGCAAGGAGAAACAAAAGTTAGTGCTATACTGTTTTTTTTTAATATATATATTTTTTCTATCTGGTCATTATCACTCACTTCCATAATTCCAGCAACTATATAATAATGATTCTTAAATATTTTTTTGCTTATGTCCACATAAAAACAGGCACACATTATTTGCTGCTTGAATCTCTCGTTCAAGCTCTAAACTCGACCTCCAACTACCTGCCATTTAATACATATCCCCAGCTAAATGAGGTCACTGTAAATCCTGCATAACTTAAATGCTTCCCGCGACACTGTAGTCCCTAAGCACTGCCCCGTGCCCCCTCTCGGGTGTTCTCTCCCTCTGTTTCTAGCTCATCGTCCAAGCTTCACACCCAAAGCCACCCTTCCCCACTGCGAGTCAGCTTCCTACATCTCCCAAATCTTTCCTCCTCTCTCCACCCTTCCTAGTTTCCTTACTTAGTGGTTTCCGAACAATTAAAATATGGGTCCTAAATGGCCTCAATGTCCATAATTATTCTAAATTCAGTCGTTAACTACATCAAGAATACACCATACATAAAGTAAGATACTACTTTTTATCCAAACCACAGCACTTATAGAAAAAGACTGACCAGACAAGACACTAAGACAACACAGGTGGAGCGTCCCTTCACTTCAGTAGAAAAATCTGAGGAGAGACACTGTGGGTTACTGTAGCCACGTTCTACAAGCAAGGAAGAAACAACGGGGGGAAAAATTGTTTAAATACCCAACCAATTCCTAAAATAATATGAGCCGAACAAAAAATGGTAATCTTCATCTCTGAGTTCTGATTTTACTTTAAACAAAACAGCAAAGAGCAGACTTGTATGCTCTATTAACAAATATTCAAAATAGAACAAAGCATGATTTAGGCTATCTCTAAAAAATATTAGGTTGAACTAAATAGAAAAAAGGCAGCCCCAAAATCAGCAATTTCTTATGTCTCAAACTAATTCAGGTACTGGTCTCATCTCTCTTCAAATTAAATTTCACTATATATTTAAGAAGGCAAATATTTAACTGTTCTTTCAGGCTGTTAATTTCTAAATGTTATTCTTTTATAGTTAAGGAAGTATGTCCTCTTAAATATTACAGTAAGGGGGAGAGATAGGGTTCCTTACACAATTGTTCTCTATGGAAAATCCATTCTCTTAATATCCTCAATTCTATTTTAAGTCTTCCAAATTTCATCTTTACTAAATCAAATGCAGAGCATAGGAAACATGAAGAATCAAAAGCAACGCTTTGATGACTATACACAGCTAATGAGCTAAAATACCCAGAATCATCCCAGAATGTAATTTACCATTAAAAAGTACTTCAGGAATTCTTCTCATTGTTGTCTCAGCTTTCCCAATTGATTTGCCGAATTCCCTGGTAGCTCAGCTGGTAAAGAATCCCTATGCAATGCAGGAGACCCTTGTTAGATTCCTGGGTCAGGAAGATACACCCTGGAGCAGGGATAGGCTATCCACTTCAGTATTCCTGGGCTTCCCTGGTGGCTCAGCTGGCAAAGAATCTGCCTGCAATGTGGGAGACCTGGGTTTGATCCTGGGTTGGGAAGATCCCCTGGAAAAGGGAACAGCTACCCACTCCAGTATTCTGGCCTGGAGAATTCCATGGATTACAGTCCATGGGGTCACAAAGAGTCAGACATGACTGCACAACTTTCACTTTCACATGCAGAATTCCAGGCAAGAACCATACTGCTTTTGCCTCGTAAACTTTTCTTCACCCCAGGGTTCCACTTTCAATGCTACAGCAGGTGATCATAGTAAAATCTGGCTGGACAGTTTATTCAGAGAGAATGACAGTCCAGACAGCACCTACTCTCGGTTTGCAGCCTCTGTCACTGACATAAGAGAGGAAGTTTCCATGCCCAGTGTACTCTTCATTGTTACAAAAACTTAGGCGTGTACATTTGACAACCAAGGGAAATTGTCAATGTTTGAGAGATACGGATTCAACATGGAGACTAAATATAAAATAGTTTGGGTGAATATCAGATATAAATTTATGAATTTAAAGATAAAGTCAATCTCTAGTCCAAGAACATATCTTCAACTCCAGGGTCCTAATAACATGACTTCACAGTGTATCTGCTGCTGCTGCTGCTAAGTCACTTCAGTCGTGTCCGACTCTGTGTGACCCCATAGACGGAAGCCCACCAGGCTCCCCCATCCCTGGGATTCTCCAGGCAAGAACACTGGAGTGGGTTGCCATTTCCTTCTCCAATGCAGGAAAGTGAAAAGTAAAAGTGAAGTCACTCAGTCGTGTCCGACTCTTAGCCACCCCCTGGACTGCAGCCTGCCAGGATCCTCCATCCATGGGATTTTCCAGGCAAGAGTACTGGAATGGGGTGCCATTGCCTTCTCCGTCACAGTGTATCTAGAGTTGGCCAAATTAAAAGAAAACAAAACAGATGAATAAATCAGGATACTATTATATTTAGATAAAAACCATGAAAAAATACTAAATAAACCAGAATGCTTATATTGATTGACCAGCATGAATTATCACCGGTTTATAAGGCCCATGGGAAGTCAAGTTATAATTAAAAGGTTGATTCATTGAGGATGCAGGAAAGAGCTAGTTTCCTTGTTATACTAATAAAACTACCCAAAATGAGGGCTTTCTGCCCTACACTGTCCTATAAATGCTTTTACAGTGCTTGCTTTTTGCTTAAATAATTCAGCTTACAGCTGTCTTTCATCACATCCAAGTGAGATAAAATAGTCACTTTAATTAAATTACAAAGGTTATTTTAGGCTAATTTAGAAGCATGTACATGCCTGTTCAAATTATTTATTGTACATATGTATGTTTACTGATGTGTATATTTGCATATACATAAAGTTTCAGATACATTATATATATATACACACACATATACATACACATGTATACGTGTGCATGTGTGTATATAAGATTTTCCCAGGAAGTCTTAATCATAGTCATATACCAAAATTACAAAGGATGGATGTCTCAAGATTCAAGTAATGTAAAAAGTCTACTGCAAAGGAGTTTTTATCGTATAACCTGACTAAGAGATAAGTAACTCAAGACATCAAATATTTTACTTCAGGAAAGTTCACCTTCCTTTTCAAATCTCCTTAAAGTGACTTACAATTTCTATGATATACCTGAAATTAACTTTAGAAATTCTAGTACTCATCTTCCAGTGTTCATTCAGAAGTACAAATCCTACAGTATTCAATTCATATAGACAGAACTGAACAGAAAATAATGTCTGACTTCTTAATTGAATAGTGAACATAAAGAAAGACACTGAACTCACCCAAGACATGGTTACCACTGTATACTTCTAATTTTCAATCCATCCCCAAATTTTATATTGTATGACACTTATCTTCATAATTTCAACTAATATTTACAGAAATCAACAAAATATCATAAAACCCAACATAAAAAACTTTCAGAGTTTGAAATGAATTTGTCCTTGTTTTAGAAAGCCAAGTTTTTAATAAACATCCAAATGCTCTCAAACAGAAGACATACAGCAAAAGATCCTATTCATATATATATGCATGCTGCATGCTAAGTTGCTTCAGTCCTGTCTGACTCTTTGTGACCCCACGGACTGTAACTCGCCAGGCTACTCTGTTTGTGGGATTCTCCAGGCAAGAATATTGGAGTGGGTTGCCACGCCCTCCTCCAAGGGATCTTCCTGACCCAGGGATCAAACTTGTGTCCCCTGCACTGGTAGGCGGGTTCTTTATCACTAACACCAGCTGGGACGCCCTCACACAAACGCACATATATATACATATATATATGCATAATTAGCGTTTTAAATGATTATACCTAATTTTACTAGAATTGCTTTAAATCTAGAATGTGTAACACCACCCTAAGAATTTAAAAATTAGCATCACTCCAAATCAGAATATTAAAAAAACTGTCTGTGATCCTCTGAAAATATATACCTAAACATGTGTGTGCGTACATCTATATTTGTGTGCACACACACTCACACACACACATTGACACCTGTAGTTCTTTGGTGAACCTGTATACCTAGAGGTATATATGAGAAAGTACAGTGGTCACCTATGGCATTGCTGCCGCTGCTGCTTAGTCGTATCCGACTGTGTGTGACCCCCATGGACTGCAGCCCGCCAGACTCCTCTGCCCATGGGATTCTCCAGGCAAAAATACTGGAGTGGGTAGCCATGCCCTCCTCCAGGGGATCTTCCCAACCCAGGGCTCCAACCCGGGACCTATGGCAATAGGTCCAACAATAATAATAAACAACCAACAATAAATAATTTTTAATCTTTACAGATAACAAATAATCATGATCGCTTAATATATATGCACATATAAACGTATAATTATATATTGATTAGTTTAGCTTTTAGCAAAACACATGAGTATATCATATTTCTCCAGAGTAAGATAGTATTTTTTAAAATTATACAACAGACCATTAGCATTGAGTGAATTTATTTTCCCCAACAGTGCTAAAAATATGCAAAATTTTCATTCTTTAGAGTTGCATAGTAAATGATTAACACCAGCTCTGCTCATTATCTCGCTTAACAAAACTTCTCTAAAAACAAATAAATCAACAATGCCTCCAACATTCCTGAATAAATAAATTATAGACCTATTCAGTGGCAGCAATGATATTTTAAAAAGCTGTTGCAAGCTCATTGTACAATTTTATTACAAAACCGCATCTGATGAAAGAAAAAATTGTCCACTTTTTCATTCTCTACATAGTTTTACTCAGAGGAATGGCTTCTCGAAGATGAAGAAACTTTATAATAGCAACATATCTAGGAAGTGTTAACCCTGTGTTCCAACAGATTATAGTCACTGCTAATTAGGAGCTGATACTTCTCATAAAGATACTTTTAGGAGCTAAGAGTATTTTTCTCTCATAATGAGAATATGAGGATAATGACAGCTAATAGGAGCCATCACTATACGATCAGAGACCATAAATGAGAACATTTGTGTAATGGGAAACATAATTCTTGACTTTAAAAATATGTATTTAGATAGGGTTGCAGAGAATTATCCTTATTTTATTTTTATACAACCCCTACCACTTTTGCACTGAACAGATGCCATGAAAACAACTGGCAAAGGTATCCTGTGTGTCCCAGTTTCCAGTAAAAATAGGCATTATATAATGGCTGTACCTACATTTTGTATTTTTTTTTAGATCTCAGTACAGAAATAGTACTAATTAAGCATAAATGTTAAGAGGAAAAAATTAATGAAGTGATGAAATTGCATTATTTTAAAGTGAAAATCAATGTATTCTAGGATTCAATAAAGCTCACTAGGTAATAAGTCTACAGCATACTAAAGATGTAAGCTAAAATCTAAAATTAAAGCTCCAATGAGTTAACCTATATTTTATTCAAACAACCACTAAAAAACCATTTTCTTTTATGACTGACAAAAGTTATAATACTAGAAGATCTAATATAGAAAAGGCTTTATCATTATTCTAACCTTACCATTAAAAATAGCCTTCAAAATAATCCTACCTAAAAGATTTTTGCTATTTCAAAAAGCAAACACATAAAATATTTCGGTTCAAATCACAATATGCTTCTCCACTGCCATAACCTAAAAGATTTTTCTTGGAATTAAAAAAAAAAAATGCATGTAAATTAAGGTGACTGAAACATGCTTTCATCTAGCAGAGTAATATGGTAGCTATTCATCACCTGAAGTCATAAAACACTAGGTCTCGTCCTTAGCATATTCTAATGAAGCCTATCATGCAAATGAGAGTGACCTTTTCCTTGCATTCTGCAAGTTCACATTTATTCCAGGAGTACATAGAGTTTGCCAATACAAACTAGCCAAAGACTGGTAATTACTGTAATCAATTAGTAGTTAGTGTCGTTCTGCTCATTTTCAGCTAATGTCAACTAAGCCATTTTTGAGAGAGCCACCCTTGACAACAGCTTCTCTGTGGTTGTTTTTTTAAAATGGGGAAAAGAAGAAAATAAGAAGACAGAAAAACCTTCTGACTTTCCAAAATGGCCGCAAGGTTGCCTCCCTCCACGCGACATGAAGATTCAAGACAAGGCCCTAAAGTTGGTAAGGGACAAAGACGCCCGGGTAAAGTTGGGTATCCTTAAAATGACATTGAAGTTTCCTGCCTCTACAATTAAACATTAATATTTAAATATTTAAATGAAGGACGCTCCCCCGCGCCGCAGTTCAGACTTGGTGGGGCTTGAGCACTCTTCGCTACGGCTGAGTAAACAGGCCGTACCCTCTGCTCGGGGACAGTCCGCTCTGCCGACAGTTATGGATAGGAAGCATTACGGCAGCCGGTAATTAAAGGAAAAACTAATACTGTCTCAGAGATGCGGAAGTTTGTAAAGGAAAATCATTTATCATGGCTTACAGTTCTCACAACTGAAAAGAATTATCTTCTCTTTTAGCACATATCCATTTGAAGCCAGTGTATTTACTAAACTAAAAGCAGGTTCACTGGCCCATCTTAACAGCATCAGTTCATGAGAACAGAACAGAAACAAAACAGGTCACAGGAAATCTTCTACATGGATTACACAACGTAACACCTCAGAATTTAAGAACTGGGCATCAAAAAAAAAAATTATACTTAAGGCTGTTGCATCACAAGAAAACCAGACAATTAAACATCCACAGTAATTTCCCTTAGCATAGTTGTTTGTTTAAATATATCAAAAGGACAGGAGGAAAACATCTTTGTAATTGTTATTTGCCAAAGAGTAATGTTAATTTCATATCCACTAAGGGCCTATCAATGGACCTGGCCAACATGTGAAGGACAATATATTCAACACTCACCTATGAAAATTTATGAGAGACAAAAAGGGAACATCCCTATGCTAGAGAGAAAATGAATCTGTAGTATCTCAGAAGTTATTGGAAAAGAGAAAATACTAACAGTGTTGAGATGAGCAATTTCACTGAGATTCCTGAATTCAAACAAACAGCAGAACTAAATGCCAACCTTGTTTGTACATGTCGAGCTGAGACACCCAAGGTCATGTTTTCCTTGAATCTGTACAATCCAGGGCCTTTTATAAAACGAACTCTGTGCCTAATAAGGAATTACTGATTTTAAACAAAGAGAATTTACTTGGGAAGAGTATTACAAGGGTAAAGTACATATACAAAAAAAAAAATGACAAATGAACATGTGTGTGTGTGCTTTTCTTCTCTCCAAAAAATGTAACTGAAAACCAAAATGTAAATATTTTTTTAAAAAGCACAAAATAGTATATCATATATGGTATATGGTATATCAAATTCATATACAAGTGAGGACATTCAGCTTCTTTATTTCCTGGTGCTTAAAACATCATTCTTAGATATCGGAGAATATTTAAAACTTGCAGTGTCTTTTGAAAACTTAAACACATCTATAAAAGATTAAGGGCCTGTGGAAAAGAAAACTGTCATATGAAGATAATCTTTTTGTAATCTGTAAGCACGCATAGAAACGCCTTTCCAAAACAAAAAGCCCACGAATGGCAAAATAAAACTGAAGCACGGAAATGTCACAGGTGTCCACAAGTGTCTCCTGACAACCTTCAAAGGTCAACCTTTCAAGTCCCTGTCTACCTGTGGGGCTGCGGAACCCTGGTTCTGAAGTGTCCGTTTTCTCGGTGCGATGAGGTAAGAAGAGCAATCAGGTGGCCGTGAGGGGTGACGGTGAAGATTTATTGGCTGACTTCCGGGGCTGCTGGAACCAGTCAGCTCGCGGGGCTTCAGACGTGTGGATCCTGACACAGAGCCCAAGAGCAGGAAGACGGCGCCTTCCAGTCCTGTCAGAACAATCACGCCCCGTAGGCCCTGACAGCTACTGAGAGGGGACAGGAGCAAACGCGACGAGCGCAGAGGAAAAACAGCCAGGAAATTTGAACGGCCTAAGGCTTCTTACAAAAGTGACGCCGGGCACGGAGCAAGGAGCCATCGCATGACTTGTCGCCAAGAAAAGGCTCACAGGAACCGCTTCCCCAGAGACCCAGGCCCGGGATGTGGCTGCTCCGGCCCAAGATGAGGTCCTTACGGTAAACACTTCCGACAAGTGGCGGCCCGAGTCCTGTGAGGACACTAATTGTCCATGAAAGCTGACCCGCAGCAAAGCAGCACCGCTCAGTCCCCATAGCCCGGGCTCAGGCGCGTGGACGTGATTGCAGGCGACAAAAGACACTCACGTGTCACGGAGGACACCAAATGCCGCGGCATCACCCGGCCTGCTCCCAAAGGGGGCCCTGCTCGGACTCTGTGCTTCCTGATGGAATAGCCAGACGCCAGCACAACAGCCGTGGTTTCCTCACGTTTTCAGTCTAGTTTCTGTTATTCTACTGATGAGAAGCAGATAAAGTAGAGTGGCAATAATATTTTCTTTAAATTAGATGTGGTTACTTTATAAATAAGAAATCTTATAATGAAAAAAACACTGAAGAATTAACATTAAGTTTCTGTTCATACATACTCCATGAATGATTTAATGCTACTAAAGTGTTTCAATTTGTTAAGAGTGCTTAGTATAAAAAGCAGTTTGGGCGAATATTACATATTGTAATTTACAATTATTGCAGCATTTCAATTTTTCCATAAGCTAATGAAGTGCATAAAGCACCTTTCTAATGCAGTAATTTAAAACTACATTAGGTAACTTTAAATTACCTTGCTTATTATATCTTATAAAAAAGTCATAGAGATAAAAACTAGTATTTTAATTGATAATTTAACAGTTAAACATTTTTTACTTGAAGCAGAAAAATATGTTGAATAAAACCATACGCTGAATAAGTTGAATATGTTACCATAAGGGTAACTCCTATATTTAAATCAAAGTACAGTAAATCTTATTTAACTTTGGAACTATTTCAATGTTTGGGTTGATCTACACATAAAAAGTATAGAAAATTAAATTGATTAAAAATTAAACTTATGTAGTCAGTGGATCTCAAAGTTACCTATTTTATATATTGTGTAGCTTTCTAAACATAACATACTATAAACACTGGGATTTTTTTAAAAACTGGTAATAAGACAAAAATAAGCAGAGAAAAGTGAACACTGTAAGGCAAAATAAACAACCAGACACTTTTAATAACTTTAAAAAAAATGAGTTATCATTTATATGGATATTTAAAACAAAATTAAAATGCTTGCTATTAATTAGGCGAAATTCTATGAGATTTATAAAGCATTTTACACTCAGTTCTTGACTACCCACTGAGGGATAACCTGATCAGGTGCTTATCCTGGGTAAATCTTGCTTGCTTTGACAATTAGCACGAACATGCTTTCCTTAATTATTTGTTTTGCTAAGATAGGAAGAGACATTCACAAAATGGCATCATTACTTAGATCTAAGTTAATTCCCAAATATTATGTATCTATAGTCCAATACAGCTAACTACAAAAGTCTCAGGGAAGCATATGAAAGGCTCTGACGGAGCTGGAACCCTACACTAACCACCTGGGTGACTCTGTTGACACCCTTTTATTTGCCCTTTTTACTTCCGGGATTCCTTATCTGTAAAGTGAGACATGACCTCCATGATTTCTTCCTCTCTGGGAACTAGTACTGGTCCTACATTATCTGAATGTTGCAAATCTCTGGATCACCAGCATCCAAAAGGCCTATGCTTGTGGAAAAGGGTATGTTTCTGGGCCCAGCTGCAGACCCACTGGACGGGGGACACAGGAGGCCCTTCCTCCTCTGCCTGTTCCCCAACAGCAGCTCTCACCCTCAGTTGAGGAGAAGCAACAAGTGAAAGTCAACACTGGGCTCTGACCGTGTAGCTAAGACACCAACAGCTACTGTAATGAACCCACAGTCTGAATTAGAATCTGTATTCCAACTGAAACCCACCTTGGCACCCGCATGGGAAAACACTGAATGAATACCCCTCCGAAGCAATGAGGAGGGGAAAAATGAACAGAAACAGTTGACGGAAGAATGAAAAGCAACGTGTTGGAAATACAGTGCCAACCAAGAGGCTTGAGGGGAACGCTTCCTCCTTTTTTTATTTTATATTTTTTTAGGTCCTTATGGCTCGGTACCGGTGGCCTTGAAATTCTTGGCCCTTGACTGGCTCTACTGTCCTTGGTGTCTTCCCCATCCTCACTCCTCTGCCTGCACCCCACACTCTGTGTGACCAGCCTCCCGAGCTCCAACCACCATTTCTGCTTCCCACACTGCACTTGCTACCTGCAGGAGCATGTGCAGGCTGAGCTTGCAGGAGCATGCGCAGTCTGAGCCTGCAGCCACCACATCTGTAGACAAGAACTGAGCACGGGCCCCAGGTCCCAACCCTTCAGACACACAGAGGCCATGCTAGCCTCTTCACGTATACCGCCTCCTAATAAGATGGATGGTCCTTCAACACCTCAAACTGACCTCACTGGAAATCAACAGTAGGATAACTCTTAGAGAGTATGTCATAACTCTAAAGGTAAGAAAACTTAAGTAAGAAGCAGGAATCACAGTCCCTCCAAGTGTGGGGCTCGACCCAGACTGACCCCCTTTCCACAGCCTTGCACGGCCAGCATCGTCCTCCAACCCCGGAGACCAGACAGAACACAGCCCGTCTCACAGGTCCTGGTTTCTGCTCCTCTCCTGAGCCTTAACTCCTAACACTCTCCCACTCACTCACTCTGAACTTTGGGACTGCCTTTAACGTATGCTTCTCTCCCTTACCTCCACCTCAACTTACTACCTGATCCTGGAGTTGCTTCCAGTGTTTTTTAAGTGCTTATTCTCTATCTATTCATATTCACATCACTGTACTCAATCCAGTCCTTCATCATCTCCCCAACACACAGCAATAAAGTCTATCTGGCATCACATCTCGTTTTCCTGCCCAAATCCAGGCAACACAGAACTTCTAAAGTCTTTAAAGACAAGTCCCACTCGAGCCGCTCTCCTCCTTTGCTAATAAACCTTCCAAGAGTCCACCATCTCATCGTGACCTATGAGCCAGAGGAGAGTACATTCGGGGGCCCCGATCACGTGCAGGATGAAGTCTAAGGGGTTTCCTTGCCCCAATTCACAACCTACTACCCATCTACATGTCCTCTCCTGTCTCCCTCCTAGTGTATGTTCAGGGAAGGCTCACAGTCCCTCATTCACAGTTCTGAAGTCAGAAACGTAATGAAAACAGAAAGCTTCACTTGTTAAATCACTGGGTGGGAAACCAGGCTTGAACTGACATGAGGCTACATAATGGACTTTACTTTCTCTACAGCAATTCTCTTGGCACCCAGCTCAGTGTTTTTCACGTAAAGAAAGTTAACGTTTATAGAGCCAACTGAGTAAATTAATCTTAATTGCTGACAACTGAGTTTAGTAAGCTTCCCTGAGAGCTCAGTTGGTAAAGAATCCACCTGCAATGCAGGAGACCCCGATTTGATTCCTGGGTCGGGAAGATCTGCTAGAGAAGGGATAGGCTACCCACTCCAGTATTCTTGGGCTTCCCTTGTGGCTCAGCTGGTAAAGAAACCACCTGCAATGTGGGAGACCTGGGTTCGATCCCTGGGTTGGAAAGATCCCCTGCAGAAGGGAAAGGCTACCCTCTCCAGTATTCTGGCCTGGAGAATTCCATGGACTGTAGTCCATGGGGTCACAGAGAGTTTAGTAAATGATTCTTATTTCCTAGTAGTGTGTGTGTGTTAATCGCGCTCAGTTGCGTCTTAACTCTTTGCGACCCCACGGACTGTAGCCCGCCAAGTTCCTCTGTCCATGGAATCCTCCAGGCAAGGAAACTGGAGTGGGTAGCCATTTCCTTCTCCAGGGGATCTGCCCAACTCAGGGATCTAACCCACATCTCCCACATTCCAGGTAGATTCTTTACCAACTGAGTCATCAGGGAAGCCCCCATATTTCCTAGTAAGATGTAGAAAATGTACAAATTCCTAGGTTTCTCTATCAATTGACTGTTCCCTTTTAAAATGACTAGAACTTCTACTCACCTCTGAAAAGATGGACTGAAATGCCACAAATGCCACAAGTACCATATAAAACACAATTGATATTTCCTCTAAAGTGAAAGTGAAGTCACTCAGTCATGTCCGACCCTCAGTGACCCCATGGACTGCAGCCTTCCAGGCTCCTCCGTCCATGGGATTTTCCAGATAAGAGTACTGGAGTGGGGTGCCATTGCCTTCTCTTCTAAGGCATAGTTAAATCCTAGTATTACACACATGAAATTTAGAGTTCAGAGATTTCTGCAGTATTAAAATTTGAATTATTTCTCTATGAATATGAAAATTAATGTGCATGAAAACAGCCAATTATTTGTAAGTCAAGATCTAGCCAAATTAGGATCTCTTAGGGGGTTACATTTCAACTCCATGACAATACCCTGACCAAAAGAGTCATTGGTAGCAAAACTAGTTATGTTATGAAATGCTGTTAGTACATTAAAGTCAATATGTATATACATATACCAAAATTGTTTCTCAATTCATTGCTGTTTCCTTTTTCTATGGAATTTGGTTTATGAATCTTAATATTTTGCTCTGTCTTACAATTTTCAAAAGTAGAGTTATTCTTTCTATACACAGTATCCTCAGGCTTAGACATAAATTATTAGTACTAATGAGTCAGACTTGGTGGTCAGCCTTACACAGTCCTCCACACAGCAAATATATTGTGTGAGGTATGAGCTAGAATCACTCTTATTTAATGAAATGATCCATCACGGTGTCTTATAATTAAATACACTCTTAGCCACCAATCCTGGACACAGAAAGCACAGAAGCAGACGGTGTGGACTCGAGAGGCTGGGCTGCCATGAACCCCGTGGGTGCCGAGTGGAAGCGGACAGACGATCAGAATGGGGAACAGACGTCTCAATTCACATCACAGAACTAGAGCTCCCAGTGCAAACATAGAGCATATAACATGTTACCTGTACTTCAACACCACCCCCCATGCTAAGCACAAAGTGTCTGCAGAAGTGGAGTAGAGCAAAAGTCCCTGACTCCCCCAGGTCCCCATGGAAATGTCCAAACAATGCACAGCATAGAAAATCCCAGGTAAAACCCAACACCCAATCAGTGTGCCAAGGGCCTGTCCCACAGAGGAAGCTGCCTCTTACAGAAAACACGCATTGATTTTGTATTATTATCAAAGCACATTTTCACCAAAAAGTTAATGAATATTACCTAAAATATTATATTTTTCAGTTGTATAATACTGACTATTCAAATATAAAACTACGTATGAAAACACTGAAATGAAAAGAAAGTAGTTTTTCACATTCCATAAAAGGGAAAATATTTTCTCTCTAAACCCAAAATAAAAAGTTATAAGAATCTGAAATTGCTCTTAAGTTTCAATCCAAGTCCAATTCTGTATATTTTTTAAATCTGATTTCCTTAGGGCCAGTCCATCAGGTCTGGCACATCTGGATTACCTGGTAGGTGAAATGATAGTGCAAACATGAAGATACTCAAGGAGACGGTCAAAAAGAAAGGATACACTGAAGAAATTATTTTCATAGTTAATAAGTATTACAGGTAGGAAATTAGGCTCTGTTTCTCCTAACATTAAAAGAGCTTTAAAAGCAGCTATTTTAAAAAGTAGAATGAAACATATATTTAATAGGCATGGAACATGAACAGATTCTTGAAACAGGCAGACGTAGATGTTTTTTAATTATAGAAAAAAATTTGACCAAAATAGCTAAGAAAAAACTGCCAAAAACAGATGAGTGTCCCCACCTATTACATGAGAAAATATCAACAATCTAATGGTAATGATTGGAAGATACAGTAAGCTGCACACACTCACAGGCATTTAATGGATCAAACTTTCTGAAAAGCAATGGACTTGTATATAAGAACAACTTTAAACATCATTGTTCACTTTGAAATCCAGTACTTTTAGGCAACTAAAATATGAAAGAAGTAATAATATGAAACTAATACGAACTAATAAGATGAAAAGGGCACAATAATATATATACAAAGATGTCTGTCACAAAGTCATATATAAAAGTAAAAACCTGTGAACAACCACTGTGAAGAGCACTAAGAAATGGTCACACAAAACGTTACAGGCACGGAATGTCATACTGCCTTAAAATATCTGCCAAAAACATTCAATGGCTTGAAAAAAACACCCCTCATGTAATTTTAAGCAAAAACATATTTTTTTAATTTTATATACATCATACTCAGTTGTGCAATATCAAAGAATTATATTGAAATATTAATGTGGATTAAAGGTGATTTTTTTCATATTTGTTATAATTTATTGGCCCTTCCCAATCTCCCACAATGAGCATATGATGCACTGAGAATAAAATTTAGAACTGTTTTCTAAAATAAGAGGTTTTTTATTTCATATATTTCTGATATGAAGTAACAAGCTTCTAATAATAAACTGAACATCTCACAAATAACAGCTGTAAAATCTGAACAAAACACTAAAAAAATAACTAGCTGATATTTCTGGAAACCAAACAAGTGCCAGAAATTTTTAGAATGGAGTCAAGCCACAATGAAAAATAAAAGGGAAATCCAGCCCCTCCTCCCTTTTGGATGGCTTCACCCCAGGGATGCCCACAGTGAGGGCCACTGGAAAGACAGACAGCTAAAATCACAATGGGAAAATCAGCTGTGTATTTCTGGATCAGAGGGAAAGTGCCCCAAACAACAGCAGTCAGAGGAAAGTAAGAAGTAAATACTACAAAAAAGAGAGCCAAAGGAACGCCTGATTCTACGAATAAATGCAGAATACATAAACCACGTATGAAAACAGGAAGTGTGAGCACGACTGCATCTGAGCTTAAACATCAGAGACGAGATGCGAGCAGCTGACCATGGCAGACATGACAGATGCTATCTGAAGGGAATCAAGCTAACTACTTGCCCAAAACGAAAGCCCAAGAGTACTATCTAACAAAATCCAGAGACTACACAACATCAAATTCAAAATGTCCAAGATCCAATCCAAAAATAACCTGACATAGGAAAAGCCAGAAAAGTATGACCACATTGCAAACAACAGTATGTGCCAAACAAGAAGACCAACACCCTGGAGTTATTTTAGAGGTCTGAATTGGCTATTATAACCATAACTACCTAATATGTAAAATAAAGGATGCTTGGAACAAGTGAAAAGAAAGGAAATTCCAGCAAAGAATCAGACTTAATTTTCAAAAAGCCAAATGGAAATTTTAGAAATAAAAGATAAAATATTTAGAATTAGAAATGTGCTTAAAAAGAAAATGGAGATAACAAAATAACGAATGAGTGAAACTGAAGACAGAAGGATATTAACTATCTAATCAGAGATTGGAAATAAAAGAAAATTTTAGAAAACTGAACAAAACCTCAGAGACCTGTGAGACAATTTGACCTATTTCAACAAATGTGCTCTATGAATCCCAATAAGACAGAAAAGAGGGGAAGAGGTAGAGAAAATATATGTTTTTTTTTAATAACAGCTAAAAACTTTTCAAATTTGATGAAATACATTAATCTACAGATACAAGAAGATAAACAAACATCAAGAAGTATAAACAACAAGAGATTCACACCTAGAAATATCATAATCAAACTACCAAAAAGAAAACAACAATTTAAAAAATTCTTGAAAGCAACAAGAGAAATATTCATGTATACAGAGAACATCTACACATTTAACAGCTGTTCTTGCAGGAGAATAAGAGCCGACTAACCAGAAATAATAGAGGGTAAAAGGCAGAAGAATTATATAGACAAAATGGTGAAAGGAAAACTATCAATCAAGAATTCCATATTCAGCAAAACTGTACTTCAATAACAAAGTGGCAGTAAGACATTCCTAGATAAACAAAAGCTGACAGGGTTCATGCCCATGCCAAATAAGGCAGTAAAAAAGGAGATGAAGAAAAACACTTTAGACAGAGAGTAACAAAGAGCAAAACAGGAAGCATAACTTCAAACAACCACACTACATTAAATGTTAACATATACTACAGTTAAAAAGTATAAATTATTTCAGGATATTAAAAGATCCAAACTAAGTGCTGACTATAAAAGACACACTTAACACTCAAAGGGATAAATATACTCACAGTTTAAAAACTGGAAAAGACAGTCTATGCAATCAGTAATCACAAGACAGCTGGAAAAGGTGTATTAATGTGAGATTTAAGACAGTTATTACTAAAAATGAAGAGGAACAAAAAAGTAATGGCATACCTAATTGGATAAATACAAGAAGAACCGTACCTATTCATCGATGTGATTGTTTACATAGAAAACTCTCAGGATCTAACATTATATAAGTATATTTTGGAATAAGTAAGTGAATTTAGGAAATTCACAGGATAAAAGGTTAATACACAAAAATCAATCACACTTTCAAACATTAACACCATGAAATTCCATTTTAAACAGTGCAAAAATAAATTTAACCAAACAGTGTGCAAGGCCCACACGCTAAAGACTGCAGAACAGGACTGAGAGAAATTAAAGAAGACCTCAATGGCAGCTTCCAAAAAAGTTAAGCACAGAGTCATCACACAGCCCAGTCGTTTCCCTCCTAGGAAATTACCCCAGAGAAATGAAAACATATGTCCACACAAAGCCTTACACAAGAGTACATACTACATGATAGAGCGAATTAGTTTACAGTGACGAAAAGCAGGTCACTGGCTCCCTGTGGCAGGCAGGAAGGGCGGTGGGCTACACACAGGCACAGGAACATTTAGGGGGCAACAGAAATGTTCTTTTATCTTGATTCTGTCACAGGCTTCAGAAGGGTATAGGACTGTCAAAACGCATCAAATGGTACAGTCTAAATGGATGCTGTTAGTACTTAAATTATTCTGCAATAATGTTGTTGAAAAAAATAGAGTAAGTGAATGAACAATCAAAAGTTTTGAAGTAAATAAGCCTTACACACTTGTTTAAAACTAAATAAAATTTAAAAGGTGAGAAAAAATTGTAAGCATAAACACACTCCACTCTTCAACAGATCTCTAGTTTTGTTTCTTTAATTTGATTGTTTTGAACCTTAAATCTCTATTGAGTAAAAGAGAATGAAACCTTTACATGTTTACTATAAAAACTAGTCATACAAATTATTTAACTATGGCTATATAAGGAAAATGATCTCATATCTCATAGATTGTTTTCAGATCTGTATACATAATTCAGTTTTATTACTGAAAGCAGCACCAGTTATCACACAGAAAATAAGTAAATTTTATTGTCTGATCCATCTTAAATATATCATGTCTGTGTACTCCAAAGAAGCACAGAATGCACAGCTTTTTTATTATAACACGTAAGTGGAAAAAGAAGCATCACAGTCTAACAGACGCAGGAGTGCAGTCCAGGCACACAGTCCTTCCGTACAAAGCCATGCTGATGAAAACAGACTCTTCCTTAATAGGAATTGTCACAATAGGTAATTGCACCATGAAACAAACAGAATGACTGCATTTTTATTGGCATTTTTATACAAAATATTTACATGCCTAAAATTCTGGCCAAAAAAAGTTAGATTAGAATCACCTGGGCCAATTGGGATGTGCTAAAAAATACGCATGGACACGTACACACTCCCTCCCTCTGTCTCTATCAGACTGTGTGTGTGCCTATTTGTTTTTAAAAGGTAAAGATAATAACATTAATAACAACAGACAGGATATCTCTTTGTAGTAAATAAATATGTGTCTATATTTAAATGCATACATACATAGCATATGTATGTCATGTGCATACTTGGTATATGTATCATACATATGCATATGTATGTCATGTGCATACACGGTATAGGTATCATACATTTGCATGTATGATACTGTTCTAGTGTTGCTTTACTGCCAATAAATTGGGTGTTACTGATTCCTAAACTCATCATTCAAGAAACTGATTCCATTAATAAATAAGATCAATAATGAATAAATAAAGCTGATATACCTAAACCTATTCAAAATTGATCACAATTTTTTAAAAGCCTGCTACCACAATATAATTGAAATAAGGCATTGAAGGACAAATGGATAAAATAAGACTTGTCTATTAATTCTTAAAACATAAAAACCCAAAAGTATTCATGCAATAAGGTAAAACAAGTTAGACCATGTCAAAAGAGCAATGAAAATGACCTGAATAGGGACAGAGGGAAATAGTGACATCTCAGCTAGCAAAAAAATCACCAAGGGAAGAAAAAAAAAACTCACCAAGGCAATAATATCACCAACCAAGATGTAAAAAATAAATAAGACATGTCAATGGGGCTTGGAGCCACAAGATATATATTTTAATAAACCATGTCTCAGTTTAGGTCCTGGGATTAAAAGCCATGTTTGAATTTAGGCAGCGGAACTGAAGGTGATGCTTAAATTTAAGAACTGGGGTTGAAGAAGAGAACTTAAGGAACTCTTAAGTTCCTTCCTCAGACTCACCACCCATTCCTGACACTTCCTGATACATCAGATTTATTGGCTTTCTTACTGATGGCAAACAATGGACAGAAATTGTGCTACTGTAGACAAGATCATTGTTCAAGGTCACCTGGGTAAAAGGAAGAAACTCTAGGAAAAGTGGGCAAACCTAAAGGTAATCAGGGATCACTCAGGTATTTTAAAACCTCCTTCTTCACGTCAAAAGGCCAGGGGGCCTTTCAGGTCAAGAGGACATGATTTCTTAGAGCCCAACATGGTAATGTACAAAACAATAATCCTGAGTCATCAAGACAGTATTAAATAAATCATGTTGTGCAGGAGTTTCAAAAGCCGAAAATTAAAGACTTAACATTACATTCTCATGAAAAATGGCAAATTTTAAAAAACTAAAACACTATTAGAAGCAAGTCTTCAATGACTCAGGTCCATCCATGCAGCCACTGCTAGAAGCAGGCCCGCGGGTGCCCTGCAGCTGCTCCCGCCTGTCCTCGGCTCTCAGCCATGCCGCCTCCTCCAAGCAGCCACACGGCCAACCCTGAGACGGAGCTGAGACCCAGCTCCAGCTGGACTTCCCCAGGCCCGCTGCTCCCACTGTGGGTCTCGCCATCCAGCACCAGCACTGACCATTCCTGAACAGAAAAAATAAACTCTCACTACAGTACCCACCCCAGCACAATACCCAGAATATAGTGCGTGCATGCTCGGTCACTTCAGTCGCGTCAGACTCTTTGTGACCCCATGGACTGTGGCCCACCAGGCTCCTCTGTCCATGGGATTCTCCAGGCAAGAATACTGGAGAGAGTTGCCATTTCTTCCTCCAGGGGATCTTCCTGACCCAGAGATCGAACCTGTGCTTCCTGCCTTATCAAATGTATTCTTCACCCGAGTCACCTGGGAAGCCCCAATAACAATAACGGACACTCTAAATACGCCACGAGAGTGCAAGGAAAGACGTTCCCACTGAGTGCTAAGAGTGGAAGTTCTCACAGAGCCACAGCTCCAGGTTCAGGGTGAATTTGACCAAACGCTGTGTGTGGTCAGGGAAATGGGGGTGCTAATAAGTAGAAGGAAAAGAAGCAAGTAGACTCTGAGAGAGTGACGGTAAAGATAACTGGTTAGCAGGGTGCTTTCAGGAACAGTGAAAGGTAAGGCTGGAAAGCCTGACAGGTCTGCAGAGGAGTCGAGCCTGAGGACAATGGTGCACCCCAAAGGTCATGGGGAGCCCAGCCCTCCGGAGTGACTCCCCTCCACCCAGAACAGCAGTCTCACGGTTTGAAGGATTCATCTTGCAAGTAAAAGCAAAGGAGACATGACAACTTGCCATCAACCCAAAGTAACTCCTTACGTCATCACTGCTCTGCTGCTGCTGCTAAGTCACTTCAGTTGTGTCCGACTCTGTGCGACCCCATAGACGGCAGCCCAATAGGCTCCCCCGTCCCTGGGATTCTCCAGGCAAGCACACTGGAATGGGTTGCCATTTCCTTCTCCAATGCATGAAAGTGAAAAGTGAACGTGAAGTCGCTCAGTCGTGCCCGACTCTTTGCGACCCCATGGACTGCAGCCCACCAGGCTCCTCTGTCCATGGCATTTTCCAGGCAAGAGTACTGGACTGGGGTGCCACTGCCTTCTCCGCAACACTGCTCTACTCTCTACCAAATCAGACTTCATAACTAAAAAAAAGGCTCCAAAACACTGCTTGATATTATGAAGAAACTACTAGCAAACCTTATTTCCAGGTCATGAATAGAAATCAAATCATATGATAAAATACTAGTATTAACAATTACAAAGAAATATTCTTATAATAAAGCTACTATATAATTTTTTTATTGTTCGACTGTGAGGTAAAGTTGAAAGTACTGCCTCATAAGACAGGAAGAGTTATCATTACTCTTCAGATTGACAAACAAAAAGACATAAACAAGTGCCAGGATAATAAAAAATGGCGCTGCTCACTTTCCAGAAGAAAAAATAAATTGAACTAAAATTATTAAGCTAACAAAGCAAGAGAAAATATGAGTAGAAAAATGACAGTTATCTGCAAAATTCATAAATGTGTCTTTTGTACAACCATAATGATCATATTTTGTGCTGTCATTTTGCATTTAATTGCTCACCCTGGTACTTTTCTTCACAGAAGCCATCAGCATCCCACAGAGCCAGATGCTGAATTGCAAAAACATACTGTGACCACGGACTTAGAAGAAAGTTCTTTTGCTGAGCTGTGGTGTATGACAAGTTAATTTTTGCAATTACACTCTTTCCAACAATAAATGAAGCTACTGCTTATGATTATCCTATATTATTTTTAAAAGGCAAGAAAATACTCTTTATAATAAACTAATCAAACTCTTTTAAAGACAACAGTTGATGTGAGAAAGTTAACTTTTCAAACAGGTCTTCTAGAATATGCCCAAAAGTAACAATCACCCCTCAGCTGAAATGTATAAGCCACTTAATACACTGAGACATGGCTATGTTTTCTGAATGTTAATATACGATGCCAAGTTATTTCAAGCTGTTTAGGAAAGACTAACCTCAGTCTTTTGATCATTACTTTTCTTTCTGCTATATTATGCTAAACATAGCATTCAAAGAATCAGCCCATTAAGTGTCATTTAGAAAGAAACGTCTATTGCACAATAATTTATCTGCAGGGCGTAAATTGTTCTAAATTTAAAATATTTGCAATGACCATCACTGTCACATACCCAATAGTAATAAAACAGTGGGACGTCATGCATTGTTAAAACCTAGGCTGTCCCCTATAATATAGTATCTTCACACATAAAGTACAAAATTTGGGAGTTATTATGTTCTGTTTTATTCATTAAAAAGACAGCAAGCAGGAGGACAGTTCTCTTCTAATGAATGTCCTGCTATATTAAAGCCAAAAGGACTATTTCATGATTAATGTTAATATACCAGAACAAAATAACACAAGACAAGTAACTCAAATGCCTAAGTCAGAAAGAGCATATCTAAAAAATAATGAATATATATATATTTTTACAACTCTATTACTTAGTGACTTAAAATTTAACTGAAGCTATGTTTTATTCACATAAAATGAAAAAATGTACATTTTCACTGCATTATATAAAAGGAGCATAAGATATTAAAATGCTCTAGGTAAATCTACTACGTTTTTCAGAAGACTTCAATAAACATATAACTGTACTGATTTATTTTCATGAGTAACATTGTTCCCATGTCACTTCCTAAAAGAATTTGTGAAGGTGTTATTTATATTCAAGACTTAATTCAATAAAAAAATCCTAGAATTTTGATAATCTTGGAGATATTTTCTTTCAAATCCCTCGTGTGTTTTTTTTCTACGTGGAATAAAATACGAGAGACCTGGTTTTATGTTTACAAGTGTGCCTGGAGATCACCAGGCCTAACGTGAGTGCAGAAGGTGGGGACACAGCGCGGAGCCGGAACGCAGTCATCAAGACAGCAAACGCCCGTCTGCCAGGTCTCCAGGCTCTGAGCCCTGCTCCTTCGGGCCACACACCAAGAAGGGATCTGCCCCAGGTCCCGCCCTAAACTCCCACCAGGGCCCCTTCCACCTGCTCCAGCCTCTCCCATGGACCAGGAAGTGGCTATCTGCATCCCCACCGCCACGTCTATTCTCAGCATCTCTTCCTGGATGGCCCACAGACATCAAACATGCAACACAGCCAAAACCAAGTTCCTCCCGCTCTCCTCTCCCACACGCCCCTCCCAGGGAGAGAGTCCTCCGGCCACCTACCTGAAGGCCAGGGCTCAGGATGCTCCTCCCACCCCCACCTCCTCCTTCAGTGGGGTCCTTAATCCTGTCCTCCCCCCATCAAAAACCATGCATCCCCTACAACCTACTCCACCCACTATGATCTACTCTGACCGCCCACCTTATCGAGAACCTTCTCCCACTCCCAGGAGGGCAGCCTCCACTGAGCGACGTCCACAGGGCACACCTGGGCATGAGGCTCTGACGGCTGTGATGGCTTCCACACAACTGCGGAACAAGCATCAAGTGAGGCACAGTCTCAACAGGCCCTGGCAGGCTACCCCCTCTTCTTCATGTTTCTGTCTCCTCTAGACCCTGCTGGGGAAACTCTGGGCTCCTGACTGCTTCTCGTGCAGCTTTCTTTGCCTGAAATGCCCTCTCCTCCTGTACTCACACCGAAAATGCCGATGCTCTTCAGAGCATCTATGACCTTTCCTGTGACTCCCCAGGCCAGACTAGGCATTCCACCAAGCACCTATGCACCGACAGCCACAGCTTGGGATGGACTGCTGGTGCGTGCCGAGATTACGAGGGCGTGCACTGAGTAGGTTACTTGCTCTGCCCAGGACAAAGATACTATTCACGAACTTCATTAATTTTAAATAGACTGAACTTGTTGGGAGATAAAGCACCTCAAGAAGTTAAATGGAAAGAATAATCATTTTCTTTAAGCTTAAAATTTTGAAAAGAATAAAACAGAAAGGTAGCAAATTACTCCTGGGAAAATACAAACAAATTGCTATGCTGTCATTCTGAACCAGTCTTACAAATGGGACTAAAAAGAAGGAAGGAAACATCTCTGTCTGATTTTTCAAGTCAAGAAAAGTCAGAGTCAATATGGCAGCAGGGTAAGGCTCTGCCAGCTCCACAGAAACCAAGACAGGGAATTCATATTTCCCAGCCATGGTGTACAGACGCTCATGTTCCATGTATTCAGGCTAGAGTTAAAGGCTGCAGAGTAATCTTAATAGTAATGTGTGCAGACATAGCCTTGTACAGTTTCTAAGCCACATATACATACATTATTTCATGAACACTCAAAAGACATATAATTTCTCCATTTTCAGGTGAAAAAACTGAGGCCATTTTCCTATAACTAAGACATAGAGGCTGAAACACGAAACCAAGACTTCTAACTACATTACTCTACAATAACCACATTCTAAAGGTATGAACACCGGGCCTTCGAGCCCTCAGCTGTGAGACGGCCACGACACAGACACAGCGCGAGCTAGGGCCGAATCACACACCGAGGGTTCTACTGCAACTGACAGTGAAAAACAGAATAAATAAACATTAATAAAGTGCTTAATTCTAAATAACCTCAATGAATAACTCTGCTTTGCACTATAAATAATTGCATTAGGGGTACTGTAAGAAATTACAAAAAAAAAATAATAATTAGTGGCTTAAACCAACACAAATTTATTATCCTACAGATCTGTATTCAGAAGTCCAACACAGAAATGACTGAACTAAAATCAAAGCATCAGCAGGACTACATTCTTCTCTGGAGGTTCCAGGCGAGATTCCTTTTCTTGCCTTTCTTGCCTTCTAGAGGCCACTCACGTCCACTGGCTCATGGCTCCTCCCCATCTTCAAAGCCGGCAAAGGTGGGCTGAGTCCTTCCCCAACATACCACCCCTCTTCGGTCCCTCCTTCCACATCTGAGGATCTCTGTGGCTACACAGGAGCCACCGGGATAACCCAGGACAATCTGCCTAGGTGCGCTGCTGAGGTGCACTGACCAGCAACGGAAAGTTCCACCAGAACCCAATCCCCCAAGGCCACGTGAGGTAACACAGCACCGGCTCCGTGGAATAGGAAGGGGACGCCTTCAGTATTGAGGGAAAGGAGGACCGGTTGCAATACTCTGCCAACCTCAACAACCAAGATGAATGCCGGACACCAAGCAAAATCAAAACAGAATTTTGATGTTTTGTACCCATTCCCAATGAAATGGGGCCCATGCGGAACGGACAGAGATAATTCATCATTCATTTAAACTGTTGTCTCATTCTGACAGGACATTAGAAAAAATTACAAGTGTTACTTAAAAGACTCTTCAGTCGTCCAGTAAAATGAAAACTTTTTCATAGTCCTTTTACATTTTCCTTCTTATCCAGACTCTGTTTGACTATTCTAACCTTTACTTGCAGAGATACTTGCCCACTCTCCCCTCATATTCCCTATCACCTATATTTACTTAAAACGTAGAGGGCAAAACTCAAAGACAATGATTAACTCAGTTTGACTGTCAACATGCAAGCTAGTGAACATCAGTAAACACTTATTAGGTAAGAAGAATAAATTACTAAAACAAATACCTCTCTACTGATAAAAAAGCATTCTTATCTCACTTGACTCTAGCATCACTTGAGATGCTTTTATGGAAATATTACACAAGTTTCTGAATAACACTCAGAAAAGAGAGGTGATCCTGACAACCCCATAGTTACTAAGTGTACAATGGTATCAGTCAGTGAAGACAGTATTCGCCATGTCTGAACAGCTGCGAGAAAAGGAATGGTACCCATTAAGTATCAAGGGGGAAAACCTAAACTCAATAAAAACACTATCACATCTTCCCAAACTACACTATTCACATATCTTAGCTATGCTCATTAGAAGAAAAAAAAATGAAGAAAACGTACATTTCTTATTCAAACAATAAGAGAAATGTGAATTAGAATTTTAAATTGAAAATATTACAACAAAAGTCAATATTCCTACAAGAGAAAAAACAATTAGAAGCTTCACGCTGCCACTAGAAAAGTTTACAGCATTTCTTCATTTTCACTTTTCTATCAATTTACATAAACTCCACAGGATTAGTCAAACCAATGAAATAATGTGCAAAAATTATGCAAGTTTAAATATTATGGTAAACCTTCTGAAGTTCAAATGTACCTGTCTTAATGGAAAACTGGGTTAAAAATATATCATAAATGTAAAAGCACAAGAATGCATTGAAAGCTATGTCTTTAGTATATTTATGTGAACAAAAAAATAATTATCATTTTTTTGAATGGAAGTTACAAACAGACTCTTCCGGGTCAAATTCTTTTAAAACACACTGTTTGAACTATTCAAAAATCAGCATGAATGTTTATGGGGTAACATTTCAGTGTAGACAATAACAGAAAAACTTCTTTCCCTCCACAAAACTGTGCTAAAGTACATTTAACAAAGTTGGAGGAAGCACATGCTTGTTGATAGTCACAGGATTATTTCAAAACCCAATTATATCTGTTCATTTCCTTTTGCTTAATTAAAGCAAAAGGCATCAAAATCTTTCTCAGCAGTAATGGTGTGGAAGCTGGCTGGCACCGATACAGTAATTAGCTTAACCTTATCATTGAACTGTACTGGGTCACTCACGAGCAGCCCAGGACCAGAGCGAAGAGTCCATGCCATGAGAACATCTCAGAGCAGCACAGAGACTGAATAATGCCATCTGGTAACGGGCGGGCTTTGTTCCTGCCGGCGGTGCTGGATAAACGCTCCTGCTCATAACTTTAATGTGGCAGCTTAACCATTTAATCATTGTACATTAATACATTATCAATATTATGAACTTGTAACTACAAAATTACTTGTCAAAGTAATCAGATATTACAGATTTTGTACATAAATGCAACACAAGGGGACCCTGAGTATTAACTGTACGTTTACCAAGGAGATACATTATGGGTTTTTAATTATATATAGAGAGAGACATTTTAGACACAGTAAACTTTAAGTTCTAGAAAAATATGTTTTTTAGAATTAAATGAAATCATTCTATGCTACATCTTTCATCAGCTATACACCGGGGTGGTTTTCATGGGGCTTACTTCAACCTAAAAGATTGATGCCTATGCAATCTTTTAACACTTGATTTATTCAATTATGTGAATTTTCTTGATTTTTATTTGTTTTACTGGGAAACGTTTCAAAATGTAAGAAATCATCTTTTGAAAACACATCACTTAAGGTCATCTATTCATTATCCCCAGTTAAGTTTCAGCATATTTTGTTATTTTCCTAAAGGATCAAAAATTCCGTTGCCAAGACATGATTTTGAGGTCTTTCACTTTCACCAAGTAAGACACTAAATCATAGGGGACGATTATCAGCAAATTCTCCGCGACAGGCCCTCAGCCTGCTGAGGTAACGCAGCTGACATACTTTGATGCGCCGTGCCTGGGCACATTATGTTCATGTGGCGTGCACATCTGGGCACCCTTTATGGCCATGCAGCAAACAGCCAATCATTTATTCCACTCTAATTAGCACACATGTAAATCCTCACCAATCAAGCGCGCTCGGGGTTCCTGTTGTGGCAGCCATACAGCAAGCTGGCAGGACGCACGAACCAAGTACAAGAAGACACTTCTGGGCTCGATCTGAACCTGCCATCACACCAGGCGGGTTCCCCCAGAACGGGCTGTAACCAGCTCTCCCTTTCAACACTGATCAGAGAGCCCCAAAAGAAAAAGGTCAACAGGCAGGAAGCTGATTGGCTATACTTTTGATACTTCACTAGTCTAGGAATACACCTGAAGCAACATGCTGCTCCTTCCCTGAAAATTACAGTTAACACAAGCAAAAGGCTGGATTAGGTTATATACAGGCTTCAGAACAGAGATATGGGGAAACTCTAAAAACTGTCAATAACAAGATAGTTAGAAAATAATATGAAATAAACCTCTAGATCTCTACACGTGATATGATATAATGCCTACATAGGCCTATAGTCAGTATAACTATATGCCAACAACCTGTTTAGTCACTGCTTTTATTAGTCATTTGTTAATATATAAACTTTTAATTTTTCATGCCAAACTACCAAAAACAGTAATTCCATCTTGAACATACTTATAACAATTTAATTTTAAAAGCACAGATAGATAGCACTTGGTTTGAGATTTTTAAACTTGTTTATGTTACTTCTTTCACCATGATGAAATTCTCATGGCATTTTCAGATAACACCGTGCACAAAAGTAATTTACCAAACTTTTCAAAGTTAGAAAGAACAGATATCATGCTAGCAAAAATGAAAGTAATAGCTACACTCAGATCTGTTTTACTGGAAAGGTTTTCCCAATAAATATCAATTGATGCTGTTTTGGAGCATTCATTTAATTTGCTATTATAATTTATATCATGAAAGTAAAGGAGGAATTCATTCAACAGGTATTGATGGATACTTTACACAACCTGGTTCGATCCCTGGGTTGGGAAGTTCCCCTGGCGAAGGGACGGCTACCCACTCCAGTCTTCTGGCCTGGAGAATTCCATGAACTATAGTCCATGGGGTCACAAAGAGCCGGACGAGGCTGAGCGAATTTCACTTTCACTTTCACACCCAGGGCACTACACTAGGTGCTGGAGAAACAAACAGTTAAAGATGACACCACCTCAGAAAGAAGACATGAGATTAACAGATAATAGCACCAAGACCAACAAGTGCAAACAGACATCAACCAACATGAAAAAGCGCTAGAAGTCTTCCTCAGGAAAGTGATGACCACCAGACCTCTTAAAATACTCAGCTATTTTATGGTAACTAAAACTTCAATCTACTTAATAAGTTAAACTTATTTACTAATAACTCACTCTGAACTGTCTTAGGTAAATAGAACAACCATTGTCTCTATCTTCATGGAATCTATAGCATGGTTGGGAGACTCTAAACATATAAACAGTTTATACACATAATTTCACCTGCACGGGACTCAGGGCACACTGATCATCTCACCAACCAGCGTTGCAGACAATGGTGGTCAATTACAGGTGATTCTAAGAGAATACTACAGACATTATCATACCGAGGAATACATCCTCTTCTCAAGGAAAATAGTAAAGGCAACTTCTATTATTTTTTTTTCCAAAACACAACTTCAAGCTGTGAGGGAGACAACAGACTATAGAATAGTAGAAAAGACACTGAACTAGGAAGCAAGAGATGAAGATGCTATAAATCTTTCAAAGGCCACAAATAAATCCTATAGAAATGATAACACTCTAACAGTCTGATGGTACCCAAGAATTTTTGTGGTAGAATTTTCATTTTTACCGAATTCATTTGAAAAGATATTACCACCTAATGCCACAGTCAAAGCACCCCTGATCATGATTAGCCACACTGCATGGAGTGATCCATACCCACGGGCCCTAGTAGCGGGGTGTGGGGGGGCGGGGGGAGCAGAGGTGTGTGCCCGGGGAGGGAAGGGCATTAGACACTCAGTTCTGCATGAGCCCTAATCATTGGTTGAAAAAGGAAAGCAAAAAACTGATCTTTAGCTGACAAGGACACTGGCTCAGAGATGAGTCAGTGCAAATAGAGTTCTAGGGACACAATATAAACCACTCTTTGATCTATAAATAGTAACTACAGTTGTGTTTTATATGCATAGAGTGTGTTCTCACCTGCAGAAGAAAGCTCACATCTCACATTAAGACCTTACTTAACCTGTTTCTTTTAATTTTCATATTGTCAAAAGTGTCCAGAATTTGTTTTCTATTTATAAGACATAAGCTATTAAAGTTTTAAATACATTCCTGCATTATTTAATCACTAATAAAGGACAAAAAATTACGATTTCACCAACATAAATGAGTTCTGAGTTTTTCTACACAAGAAGACATGCTTTTTTTCTACAAAACAAACCATATAAAAATAGGGTAAAATATATTTTTGAGAAATTTTAAACCTAAAATCAAAACTAGCATCTTTAACAATATATGTTGATAGAGCAATAGAGGTGGCGTATATATAAAAGACATTCTAACCAGGATAACCGTATTCCCCATCAACAGAGTTGTTTTAAGCCATGTAATACATTTAAGGCATTATTATGCTACAGAATGAAGAACACCCGAGCAACTGAGCATTTTTCATTGTATTTCCAAAGGGCATCCCATTCGACTAGATCAGAGTCGGCAAGTAAGTGGTTCATGTGCCACCAGTGATTCCCGTGGCCTCTGCTGCCCAGGACCTCTCCACCCCTCAGGACCTCTCAACACAGCACCACTCCCCCACTTCCTACACACAGGAGCAGGAATCAACTCAGCTTCCCCGAGCTGATCATTCATAGGACACGATTGACAAGCTGGCCTCGGTTTTCAAAAACAAAGTAATGCCTTTCTTGAGTCAAAACACCATAAACATTTATCAATCCTTTATAAACTGACTGAGAAACTTTCTCAATGTGGCGTAACTTGGTCAAAATGTATTTTTTACATTAAATGTGATGACAGATGATAGTGAAACACACCCAGGGAAGGCTCAATCATCATAGCACTGGAGTCTATGTTAGAAAAGAAGAAACAGAATCTGCATGAAAAGAAAAAGTCCTGCTTTCAAAAAGATACACTTCTACCCTGTTTGCTATTAAGATCAAAGACACTCTGCATTACAGGATGAGTATGCCTGTAACTCAATAGTGCCATGTCAGTATTCACTTGGCTCCCTCCACTTTCAAAGAGCAAGACTCTCCATGCTGGGTCTAACACATCAAAACACTACGCTAAAGCTCTTAATGCAAAGAGCACAAAAACTTAATTTAAGCAAGAAAATCCAAACTTGTGCTTCACAAAGTTGCCGTTTACGTAAAACAATGGCAATGGCTGTGCTGTGCTTAGTCACTCAGTCATGTCCGACTCTTTGCAACCCCATGGACTGTAGCCCACCAGGTTCCTCTGTCCATGGGATTCTCCAGGCAAGAATACTGGAGTACATTGCCGTGCCCTCCTCCAGGAGATCTTCTCAACCCAGGGGCAAACCCAGGTCTCCCACATTGCAGGTGGATTCTCTACTGTCTGAGCTACCAGGGAAGCTCAATGGCAACAGCAGCAAAAAATAAAGGCCCATCATTTCATGAACCTGCAAACTTGACAGAGGTGGTCCATTAAAAAAAAATAAAACATTATCTCAAACAACTTTCTGGGTCCCTCTGGCCATGAACTCAGGTACATGTCATGCTAAGCACCTCTAAGACCTACAGCCAAATTCAAGGAATACAAAAGATAATTGTTTTCATTTTAATTTCACAATTATAATTTTACTAAATCATATCCTATAACATATTACAGAGCTCTCTACACAGGTCCAATAAAAACAAAATCATTTCAAACACCTAGAGAAACTGGGCAAACTAAGTCTCACTGCACCTAAGATAGTAACTGATTAATTAATCAACATAAATGTATGTTTGGAGGCAGCTTGGGGATATTTGTTAGTACATTATTTACCAGCAGGACAGGTCATGGTAACAGAACGCAGTGATGATTTTTATTACTAAAAACATTACCACAATCTGTAAAAATCAATGCCTGTGGCAATCAGTTAAGGCCAACCCCTGTAACATACCAATTAATGTATCTATAAGTATGCTTGTATGTGTGTGCATGTGTGCATTATGTATGTGTGCCTTTATATGTAAATAATACATACTTATATATAACTGCATGTGTGTATATGTCATTCTGCTTCTAATTGATGACATTTAACAATATATAAAACTCATTTACATGCATTAGAAATAATGTAAATCAAAATATATCTCACTTTGGATTTTCAAAAACACCAAAACTTTTCTTTAGTTATTTTGCACTTCAAGTAGAATATTTACTATTCATAAAGGAATCAACAAAATATCTGTAAGAAAAAATATTGATAATACTTTAATGTATACTTATCAGCTTAAAACACTGATAAGAATACATGTTTATCTCATTATGAATCTGAATATCCTTGGACTGCTGTATAAAAGATGAAATACTTGTCTATTAAATTATCCATTAGGAGTAATTTCCACAGAAAGTATCAGAGATGTATTTAATAAGAAAACTGACCTAGGCACAAACAAGACACAAGCAACTTTTCATTTCATATCTAAACTCAGAGCTGAGAATCCCACTTGACACTGAGCTAGTATCACACAAGAAAGGTGATGTCAACTGAAAAACCAGTGTAACAATATGAAAAACCACATTTAATCAGCAGCCTCTCCAAAATATAATTCCACTTCTGATCTAATACCTCATTAGAAGAGCATTCAAAAATGGAATATTCATAGGCATGTCTTCTGTGTAGGTATTTTCACTATAATAATGGTAGCTGAAACAGCACCCCACAGGGGGCTATGTGCATACCAAGCTAAAATATAAGCAAATTAAACCAAAAACTCTACTTTCAAGTTTGAATTTAAAGATTTACAAAACAAAGCTGAGGCAGGCATTTTGTTTACTTACAGGGGCTTATGAAATTTATTCCCTAAATATGTAAAATAGCCTTCTCTAGCCACAGTGTAGTACACAAATTGTTGGAGGCGGGGAGGGGGGGACTGAGCTAAATTATTAACAGGCCAAAGGCCAATAATACAAAAAGAAGTTACAAGTAAAAAAAATTTTTTTTAATGAAAAAACAGAGAGGCAGAAATCAGGGTCAGGTTGAGAATCAGATTCAAATCAGAAAGCATCATGTTAGAAACGCAGCCCCATCAAAACAGTTGGATGCAAAGTAACCCTAACAGTTACCTTCCATGGTAGCTGGAGAAGGGAGGCCTCTGTTTGCAGTACTGCTTTGTTTCATGATTCAGGTGCTAGTTTTGTGGGTATATTTATGGGATCTGCCAATCTGTACACTTAAGATTGTTCACTTGTCAGTATATGATATCCATACCTACAGTGAGTCACAGGAAAATACCTTATACGTACCTTATAGGTAGCAGCAAACAGGATGTACAGGAAAACTAAAATATAACAGGATGGTTGATCTTTACAATGAGCTGTCTCACTATTTGCAGTAACAATGTTTCCTTGTGATGAGCTGATGAGCAAACTGATTCAAGGAGGGGACACTCATTCAAGCTGCTGTCAATGTGACCATTGCTGTCTTAGGCAGCTCAGGCTGCTCTATCAGAATACCACAGACTGGAGGCACTTAAACCACAGATGTTTGTTTTTGCATGTTCTGGAGGCAAGTCCAAGATTAGGGTACAGGCTTCCTTGGTGGCTCAGTTAGTAAAGAATCCGCCTACAATGCAGGAGACCCAGGTTCAGTCCTTGGGTTGGGAAGATACCCTGGAGAAGGGAACGGCTACCCACTCCGGTATTCATGCCTGAAGAATCCCTTGGACAGAGCAGCTTGGTGGGCTATAGTCCATGGGGTCTCAAAGAGTTGAACGTAACTAAGCACACACACGCACACATATACACACACACACACACACACACACACACACACACACTCCAAGACCAGGGTACAGGCAGGGTCGGGATCTGGTGAGAATTCTCTTACTGGCTTGCAGACGATCACCTGCTCACCAGTCCTCACATACGCATGGAAGAGAAGAGCCCGGGAGGTAGGACAGGATGAGAATGCTCTGGAGCCTCTTGAGTTTCTTTTTTTTTCCTGTTTGGCCATGCCCCACAACATGCAGGATCTCAGTTCCCCAACCAGGGATCAAACCCATGCCCCATGCATTGGAAGCATAGGAGTCTCAACCACTGGACCACTCGGGAAACCCTGGTGCCTCTTCTTAAAAGGACACAATCCTATCATCTTAGGGCCCAACCCTCCAGAGGAAATTTAATCTTAATTAATTTCCTACAGGCCCTGTATCCAAATACAGTCACCCTGGGGTTTAGGACTTGATAACATGAATTCTAGGGGAACACATTCAGTCCATAGAACCTACTAACTGCCGGGCACCATCAGCATGCCAATAAATATATTCTAATAACTTATAGATGAACTTAACGGAAAAAAGAATAGGTTCCAGAAGCAAACCTAATTTTACCTTTAAGATGACAAGGGCTAAAACCTGAGGCAAATAATAATTACGTGTGGTCTCAGTCGTATTTCTCTCCTTTTTTAAAATGATTATCTCACCGCTGAAAACTAACACGGTTTACAGGCTAAGTGTCCTCTGTCATCCCAGAAACAGCTCACCATTTTGAAGACTGAAGGTAAAGCTGAAAAGAATGACCTTGAACAAAAGGGAATATGGCTCAGATCCAGGGGGAGGGGCTACCTAAAGCTTCCAAGAGAGAGAGAATTGGGAAGAGGACTAGAGAAAACCAAATAATGAAATTATCTCGACGTGCCCTTGTGCTGGCGGAATGTGAAAGGTGCTGACGGCCTTGTGCAGTGATACCCCTACCAAAAGCATGGCTTCAGCAGTTTCCCACCATCTCAGAAAGTGATACAGACAACCCTGACCTAAAGAAAATGCCAAACTTGTGGCAGCGCAGAAACTGCTCATGGTAAACTAATTAGATGGTTTTCATCCAGAACATTTCTCCCAAGAAATCGAAAGGAGAGACTTTAAACTTAGGTGTGCTATATAATTTTTGCAAAAACTCACTCTGCATAGATGATGTGGAAATTTAGAAAACAGTAGCATAGGAAATGAGTAAACCTCACAAAGTAAAACAAAACACTTCCCATTCAGCAAACCATGTTTCACCCCAAACGTCCTTAGAAAACTGACTGAAAAGTATACATGAATTGAAAACTTTGCCATATTTGGTGCGGTTTTTTTAATTCAAGCGTGAGAACAGCAGTTACACTGTGGGAACACAGTACTAATATGACTGTAAATGGCAATGGCAATTTAAATAATACAAACACATTTTAGGGGCAACTCTAATTTACTAAGAGGAGCATATGCATACAATCTTCTCTCAAGACAACCAACTCTTACAAATTACCTCTAGTCTTTCAATTAAATAAATGTACTAAGATGTTAGAAAACTTGTGCTGTACTACAGGATCTGTTATTTAAAATGTGACATACCTTTTAATATTTTAACTCAAATATCCCACGCAAAACAGGGAAACCATGCCACAGAAGCCTGCGCCCACTTACACTTGTCCAAATCCAGCCATTTATCCAGCGTGCTGTGCACTAGGCAGTCCCTTGCAAACCTTCCAGCACAGCACCTGACTTTATTCTCACGAGCCTCCAAAAATGGCACAGAACTGGTCCCCACCTCTCCTTCACCAACAAGCGAAGCTGCTTACCTCAGTTCAGGTACCAGGAGACATTTTAAAAATCCCAAAACTGCCCTTAGACATAGGCCAGGTATCATCTATTTCCTCCAAAGAGATGACCCTGAGCTCTCACGCACACCCATCCTTCCCGTGATGGACCCACGAGCCGCCCCCCAACTTCTTTTCTAAATAATACATTTAACTTTTATCATTGACAAAATTTTTGTAGTAGCAAGAATAAAAACAACCTGCATGACCCAAGGCACACGTGCCAACCACTTCTCCTAAAGGCGTCTGTGCCTACTTGTCCACTTGCATTCGAGGGGGGTCCGCACGTCAGGGTTCATCTTTATGATGCAATACCGAGGGAGACCGGTGTTCCGTCCCACATGAAAGTGCACGCAAACATATTGTAAATGTGGCCTCTGCCAGAACACTGAAGACTGATTAGTAAATGATTCAGAGAAACCCCGGGTGAGGTGAGGGAAAGGGAAGGAGTGAAGGGAGGAGGTGGAGGGCCACAGCGTGTCTGCGTAAAGGGCGCACTACCGATGACAAGACATCCAAACCTGACCCCAGACCTTCCACGCTACAGGATGGCAAATCTCCGGAAATGCCCGCGTTTATCATTCGTCTGTGTGTTTGTCTGGGGGAGCAGATGAGGAAGTGTTAGACGAAAGCGAGCACACTCCTTCCCAGCTTCCACCCCACCATCCATGAGGCCTCGCCTCTGTGGCCTCATGAAACCTGGGGCATATTCGAGAACAATGGTGCCGTGCTACTTATAATCATCTATTTATATCTTTCATTACCCAAAGTGACATTCTTGAGGCAAAAGTTCCAAGAGCCTTCTTCTTCTCTGTGTGCAGAGACATTTACAGGACGCTCCAGGCACAATGACCAGACAGAAGGATTGACCTGGGGAGGCTCTGCTGACCCCACCATGCAGAGCACTCTCTTCCAACAACAGGGTCTGCTCCGTCCAAAACACACAAACAGCAGCCATGCAAGGGTGAGTATCGTGAACAATAAGAGGAGAGGCAGGGACTAATTCAGCTATGCTGTTTATAAGTCTAGATGTTAAAATGTTCAGCTTATTTAAAATGGAATATACACTTGATCCAGGCTTCCCTGGAGGCTCAGATGGTGAAGAATCCACCTGCAAAGCAGAAGACCTGGGTTCGATCCCTGGGTTAGGAAGATCCCCTAAAGAAGGGAATGGCAACTCACTCCAGGAGTCTTGCCTGGAGAATCCCATGGACAGAGGAGCCTGGTGGGCTACAGTCCATAGCGTCACAAAGAGTTAGACACGACTGAGTGACTAACACTCACTTTCATATCCTTGGTCTGCTTTTGCTGAACCGCAATATGAAATTTTTAAATGGCTCATATTTTAAGTTTAAAATTCCTTAGTTTTACTTGATGTGCATTCGTAGAAAGTTCCTGAAGTTCAAAACCTTAGTAACTGTCATTGTTGTGGTCCTGCATCCATTATGCATAAACAAAAGAAGAAAAATCTTATCAAACAAAATAACAGGCTGCTTTAGGACGCTGTCAATTGAATGCATTTCTGCACTACTGACCTGAACATTGGAATGAATACATGTAATCAAATATGCTGATATGATGCTGGCACTAAAAAACAATCGGATCTTTTTTCCTCTGCGATTGTTTGAACTATCAAGGATTATAATCTATGATAAATTCTATATCCATTAAAAATCTTAGACCATTGATTTATGCCTTAATTCAGGGATGCCGAGCTCTTCAAAAATAAATGTTCCAAAATAGCACACACTGCAAATTGCGATTCTAACATAAAACAAATGTTAAAATGTTAGCATCTTTCCTGAAGATTTTGTAGTGTATTAATTGTTGGTCTCAGTAATGTAGCTTATTAGTTTTGCATAATTTAAGTTTTAATTCATCGTTTAATTTTTAATTACATAGCTTTTTTCCTCAAGATGTGCTTTCTGCTTAAATGTTGGTCACTAACCACGGTATATACAAAACAATTCTATGCCATGAATATACGACAGTCATGTATTATATGACTTCTCCATGATCTCAATGTGAAAACGATCATAGCAGTTTATAATCTATGCATCTAACAGCCATTTTAATTTAGCATTAATACGTAAGCAATGTAAGATCAGAGACAATGCTTAAAAACTAAAGACCTAAATACAAAAGTGCTATCAAATTATTTCCTCTAAAAAGAATTCTTTCAGACTTTGGTTAGCAATACTGCAGCTTTTTTTTGGGGGGGGGGGGGGGGAGCGCGGTGCAGGGAACATTGTACTCCATATTCAAAGCTAATTTGTATTTTATTTTCCTATGAAAACTATGGGGACCCATACTGGTGTGTGTGCCAAAGGATACACAGTGTCCTCACAGGAGCAGAGGATACATGACGCCGCCCACCGAACAGAAAGCAAGAAGCTAATGAGGCTGAAGGAGGATTCAAGAGGGTGACGAGGGGACTGCCAGCTTCCATGTCAGCTTATGAGTTTGGACGCAGGTCCAATTAAAATTCTGAAGTTATTATCAGAGTAAGTGCCCTACTGCAAGGCGCTCCACTTAAGTTTCCTCTGAAGACAAAACTTCCGAGGCTGCGGCCATTAACCAAGCGCGATGTCTCATCAGCAGATCCGTTAGCAAATTTTCAAGCGTATTTTAATAAACTTTTGTTGGTTATTATTTTGCTCAATATAAATTTTAAACTGTGCCTTTATTTGTTTTTTATGTGCTATATGGCCTCAATATGATGAAATTAGAAAAGAACGTCCATAAAGGAAAACACAAAAAGAGTCTGTGAAGAATGCCTGTAATATCATGCGCTGCCTCCAAATTACCTTGAGACCAGGTAAAAGTTCCACTGCACCAGGAAAAGGAGCGCTCGGGACATACGTGTTTCCACATTATTTACTACCACATCACAAACCTCTCCCCCACCTTGCAGTTTTGACGGAATTAAAGGCGTATACACACACACACACACACACACACACGCAATGCACACACCACACGCGCACGCTTCCCGACTGTTTATCTGTTTGCCTTCTCCTTGGAAACAAAATTGCCAAGAAAAGTTCCATGGAGGCCTTTTAAGATCAGTGGTTTCATAGCTACGAGTAGCAATAATATAGTAACTGCTCAAAATAAAAGAGATTTGCATGCACTTATTTCCATTCTTTTCCACATCAGCTGAAACACCGGTAACACCACCATCCAGAAGGAAAACTGACTACATTAAAGAGGCGTCCTCTGGAGGACAGCATCTTTCATGTTCTAAATTACGCATCTGTTCATTGCTTGAATTTATGTGATCATGTTCTTGAGAAGAATAGGAAAAAGTAATTTTTTAAACGAAGGGATTAATTAAAAGACTTGCCAAAGAAAAGGGCCAGCAGAACTGGCTCTCTGGGACCCATGTGTTCTCCTGGGGCCCCTGTTTTCTGCTCACCATGCACAGTTCATGCCCTCCAACCATATTCTTCAGCTTGTAGATACATCCCGCAAAAAAAAAAAAAAAAAATCACAGTATTTCTTAACCAGAGTCTTCATAGGGACTGAAACTTTTAACACATTTCATCCATCCTGCAAAGCACTCTACAAGAAACAAGGAAGTATTGATCTAGCAGGGAGTTACTATGTAACACCAAACAACCTCAGTGAAAACTTAAAATGCAGAAATCTGAACTAGAAGACAACTATCTGACCCAGATAATAACAGGACACTGCATTTACACACTATTTACACCTACATGTGCACAGATTATCATACACGTTTGGAAGGTAAGCCAGCAAACTACATATTAAAAATCATCATTCTCATTTCACAAACTAGGAAGCCACCTGCCAGCTGAAGAGAAGAACATGATCGTGAGCACAAAATCATGTGGAAGAAAGGGGAAAAATTACTATGTTCTTGTGAAAGCTAGAAAGAACCTTATAAGTATATATGACTAAATAAATATTGATCCCAGTTCCAAGTCAGACATTCTTTCCACCACTTGGGATTCTAAGGTTAAACCTTGGCAAACAATTGGGATATGGTAAGCAGAAAAAGAAAGACATCAAAGGCTATTAAAAATATACATTAAAAAGAGGAGCTCAGGGTTTGAAAAATGATCTAGAACAAGGATGCTTGGGAGAATAAAGAGGCAAAAAGTACAAAAACTGTGTTTTAGTAGATACACTGTAGTCAGGACACCATTGCTGTATTTTTACCACTTGCCCCAATAGTTCACACGCTTGTATCCCAAATACCAAAAACAGGAAACAGAACATTTATCCACCAAGAATTCATGAGAGATTGCTACCAAACAAAAGGCAAATAGACGTTAGGCAAAAAAGCTAACTGCTGCAATACATATTAATATTGAATTTTTTTCTAAGTCTGTCATATCTCCTGTCCCAGGAAAATCCATATACAAAAAATCAATCTGATTTATACAGCAAACAAAGAGAATCAACAATAGCTCAGGATGGCACATAACTTTGACCCAGATTTCTATAGCTTCTTTGAGAAAGAGTAAAAGTGAAACTCAAAGGAAAATCAGACTTGCTTATATTCACTGTAGACCAGAAACCAAATCCCCATGATTTCCTTACCTATCTCAGCTCCATCTTCTGTAAAATTAAACTAATAGTCATGGCTTCATCAATATCCTGAGTTACTTATCACATATACAGTGGCATCATACAGAAGTACTGTGTAACTCTACCTTAAAATACTGGCTTTTGGTTATCAAATAAAAATTCAAATTAAAATAGGCTCAAAAATCACAAAGTGAACAGTTAGGCTTCCAATCACAACGGAGTAACTGGAGCCCACTGTAAACAACAACAACAAAAATTAGACAAAACCTAGGAAACAACTATTTTCTAAACTTGGACAATGGACAGAATAGAACTTGAGCCCAGCGAAAAGAAAGGAAGTGAGAACTGTAACGTCTTTGGACTTATGCCAAGGGGCAACCTTAAGACCACAGTGCAGGGACTCAAAAACAGATCAAAATGTGACTGGGTGCTCAAAGTATATAAATGATTACCAAGTGGTAATCAATCACCAATCACCTGAGAGTAGAGCAAAATATTAATGAAATGCTCTTAAGATAAGTGGGAAAATTCCCAGAATTCAGAAGTCATTTCGTCCTACAAATATTACTGTGACTTTATCTCACATCCCACTTATTTAATTGTCAAAAAAATAAATTAAAATTACAAATACATCAAGTCTCAGGGATATACTTTCCCTACCATTCTTTCTGATTTTCAAGATCATAACATATAATCAAATAGCCAACTGGCTAAGAAGTCATGCTTTAAATTTCTTGGCAAAAATCATGAACATTAAATAAAACTGTTTGTGCTGGAAAACATTCTCCTAAAGTGTCTTCTCTTTTATTTCTAATGAGGTGAGTAGTGCTGACTGTCTTAGTACTATTTTCCTTAAGATCTCAAGATATCATGGAGTTAATTCCATTTCCTAACCTTGTTTACTTGATACCTGTCTCTGTAAAAAGAATTATTCAGGTACTGGTCCTTTATTAAAGGTCTGTGGCACCTAAAATTTCCGTAAAAGGAGACAGGCAAATAATTCAATAAGAAAACTATCTATGCCATTAAACATAGGGAAACAATTTTTTTTTCATTTTAGCATAATTAATCAGAATTTCTATTGACAAATATTGATCCAAGATAATACCGCAAGTGTCAGACAATCAAACAGCTTGTTTTTCAGAGGTAAACTAGGGAACATATCCTGAAGCCAGGCTCGGGCTCTGGCAGAACATCCTTCTGGAGCGCGTTTCCACATCTCACTCTGCCGCGCTCACAGCTTGGTGCCCGGGGTCCTCTCACTGACATCTGGATGAAGCTCCCACCATGGCAGCAGCCCACCTGGGCCCACTTATGCCTGAACCTGTCCTGCCCTATCTCTCAAGCCCCCAGCTGTTATCTGCCATCACAACCTGCAAATACCACATCTCTGAGAAACTAAAGAATATTCAGGTCAGAATCACATCATGATCTCTGCTTCCTCTGTAACATATTTTCCTTTTGACATGAGCAACTTCAGCTCCTGAGGCAAGCCAGTGAGTGGGAAGGAAATCCTGAAGTGGAAGCTTTTAATTCCCTCTAATCATACCATAAATGACAACTCACGTGATGAGACTGGCAACCCTGCCAAGAAATTTGTAGAACATCATAACACAACTCCCAACAAACAAACACAAAATGTTGAGCTCACAAGGCATTAGTAGCAGAGTCAAGAGTCAAAACCATAAGCAATCACTTACCTTGTCTGACTTTCAGAGGCTGCGTCCACAAGCAAGGGACGAGATGAAGTTCCCGTGACTCTTTGCAAGTTCACAATAAAAAAACTACACTATCAAATGTTGGTGTAGGACAGTTTACAAAAGACCGCCAGAATTGATACATCATGGGCCACAGATCAAATGACACCTATTTCTACATAAAAGCAATTAATGAGTGGGAACTTAAGACATTTACATACCATTTACAATAAGGACCACAAAAAATGAAATCAGTCAGTTATCAGTTCAGTTGCTCAGTCGTGTCCGATTCTTTGTGACCCCATGAACCACAGCATGCCAGGCCTCCCTGTCCATCACCAACTCCCAGAGTCTACCCAAACCCATGTCCATCGAGTCAGTGATGCCATCCAGCCATCTCATCCTCTGTCATCGCCTTCTCCTCCTGCCCCCAATCCCTCCCAGAATCAGGGTCTTTTCCAATGAGTCAACTCTTTGCATGAGGTGGCCAAAGTACTAGAGTTTTAGCTTCAACATCAGTCCTTCCAGTGAAAACCCAGGAATGCTCTCCTTTAGGATGGACTGGTTGGATCTTCTTGCAGTCCAAGGGACTCTCAAGAGCCTTCTCCAAAACCACAGTTGAAAAGCATCAATTCTTCGGCGCTCAGCTTTCTTCACTATCCAACTCTTAAATCCATACATGACCACTGGAAAAGCCGTAGCCTTGACTAGATGGACCTTTGTTGACAAAGTAATGACACTGCTTTTAAATATGCTGTCTAGGTTGGTCATAACTTTCCTTCCAAGGAGTAAGCGTCTTTTACTTTCATGGCTGCAGTCACCATCTGCAGTGATTTGGGAGCCCCCCAAAAAAATAAAGTCTGACACTGTTTCCACTGTTTCCCCATCTATTTCCCATGAAGTGGTGGGACCAGATGCCATGATCTTAGTTTTCTGAATGTTGAGTTTAAGCCAATTTTTTCACTCTCCTCCTCCACTTTCATCAAGAGGCTTTTTAGATCCTCTTCACTTTCTGCCATAAGGGTGGTGTCATCTGCATATCTGAGGTTATTGATATTTCTCCCGGCAATCTTGATTCCAGCTTGTGCTTCTTCCAGCCCAGCATTTCTCATGATGTACTCTGCATATAAGTTAAATAAGCAGGGTGACAATATACAGCCTTGACATACTCCTTTTCCTATTTGGAACCAGTCTGTTGTTCCATGTCCAGTTCTAACTGTTGCTTCCTGACCTGCATACAGGTTTCTCAAGAGACAGGTCAGATGGTATGCTATTCCCATCTCTTTCAGAATTTTCCACAGTTTATTGTGATCCACACAGTCAAAGGCTTTGGCATAGTCAATAAAGCAGAAATAGATGGTTTTCTGGAAATCTCTTGCTTTTTCGATGATCCAGCAGATGTTGGCAATTTGATCGCTGCAATGGACCCCACAGAAGCCTGGCCAAGAGGAGCTACCCCACGCCCGAGGTCAGGGGCGGCGGCCGAGAGGAGCAACCCCAAGTCCAAGGAACAGCGGCTGCGCAGGCACAGGAAGGCCGAGAGGAGCTACTCCATGTTCAAGGTCAGGAGGGGCGGCCGTGAGGACATACCCCTTGTCCAAGGTAAGGAGCAGCGGCTGCGCTTTGCTGGAGCAGCCATGAAAAATGAAATACTTTTACATAAATCTAACAAAGTAGGTGTGAGAGAGATCTGTAAATTACAAAACACTGATAAAAGAAATGAAAGGCATAAATAAATGAAAAGATAAACTGCATTCATGGTTTGGAAGATTCAATATTGTTAAGATGCCATTTCTTGGGGAAATTCCCTGGCAGTGCAGTGGTTCAGACTCTGCCTTCCAATGCAGGGAGTATGGGATTGATCATAGTCAGGGAACTAAGATCCCACATATCTCATGGCCAAAAAACCAAAACAGAAAACAGAACAATACTGTAACAAAGTCAATAAAGAGTTTAAAAATGGTCCACATCAAAAAAGAAAATTTTCAAAAAAAAAAGCCAGTTCTTTCTAAATTGTTCTATTGGCTCAATGCAAAAAATAACTGAACCTCTATATACAAAAAAGAACTCCAATTTATGTTTCATACAATATTTTGTAATTAATTAATTTGTTTTACTTTACAATATTGTATTGGTTTTGCCATATATTGACTTGAATCCGCCATGGGTGTACATGCGTTCCCCATCCTAAACACCCCTCCCACCTCCCTCTCCATCCCATCCCTCTGGGTCATCCCAGTGCACCAGCCCCAAGCACCCTGTATCATGCATCAAACTTGGACTGGCGATTCATTTCACATATGTTATTTTACATGTTTCAATGCCATTCTCCCAAATCATCCCGCCCTCGCCCTCTCCCACAGAGTCCAAAAGACTGTTCAATACATCTGTGTCTCTTTTGCTGTCTTGCATACAGGGTTATTGTTACCTTCTTTCTAAATTCCATATATATGTGTTAGTGTACTGTATTGGTGTTTTTCTTTCTGGCTTACTTCACTCTGTATAATAGGCTCCAGTTTCATCCACCTCATTAGAACTGATTCAAATGTATTCTTTTTAATGGCTGAGTAATATTCCATTGTGTATATGTACCACAGCTTTCTTATCCATTCATCTGCAGATGGACATCTAGGTTGCTTCCATGTCCTGGCTATTATAAACAGTGCTGTGATGAACACTGGAGTACACGAGTCTCTTTCAATTCTGGTTTCCTCAGTGTGTATGCCTAGCAATGCGATTGCTGGATTTTAAAACTTAACACAAAATGGATCACAGATCTTAATGCAAAACCTAAAAATTCTATTAAACTTTTCTATTAAAAAAATAGAACTTTCTGTGTGACCATGAGTTTTTAGATGGAAAATAATAAGCGTTTAGCTTTAAAAAATTGATAAATTGGACTTTACCAAAATTAAGAATTTCTGCTCTTCAAAGGACACTGCTAAGAGAATAAAGTCACAAGCCACAGAATGGGAGAAACTATTTGCAAAATACATATTTGATAAATGCCTTATATCTGGAATATATAAAGAAGTCTCAAAAGTGAAGAAAGAAAACAACCTAATTAAAAAATTGGGCAAAAGATTCAACACAAGCACATGAAAAGATCTTCAACACAACCAGTCATGAAGGAAATGCAAATTAAAGCCACAATGAGATACTACTCCAGACCTAGCTCACTGCCTAAAATAAAAGGTCTGACAATACAAAGTGCTCATAAGAATAGAAGCCACTGGAACTTCCATATACTCTAATGATAACACAATACGGTAACGCCATGTTGGAAAATAGTTCAGCAGTTTCTTATAAAATTAAATACATCCCAAACGACTTCACAATCCCATCCCTAGGCATTTACAAGAATAAGGTCTTCTTCATACTCTCCAGAAACTGTAAACAATCCAAATATCCTTCAACATGGGAATGTATAAACTGTGATCCATCCACACCAAGGCATACAGCTCAGAAGTAAGTAACGAACTACGGCCACACACGACAGCGTGAAGGATTTTCAAACGTGCGGCAACAGGACTTCCCAGCCTCACCACTATGGACGTCTGGGGCCAGACACATCCTAGCTGCGGAGGCACGCTCAGAATCCAGGGCCCCGTAAGATGTTCAGCAGCACCGCTTGCCTCTTCCTGCCACATGCCACTAGAAGCTCCACCTTGACCCCTCAAGCTCTGCCCAACCACGTCGTCCACAGTCTCCGGACTTTGCCAACTGTCGCCTGTGGAGCAAACCCCCCCACCCCCATCACACTGAGGGAAAGAAGCCAGACTCAAAAGGTTTGTTCAAAGATGTGAGTCTCTGGGCAAAACTCCAGGGGCACACAAGGGGTCAGTGGTGTTCAGAGGCTGGTGCTGAGGTGAGACTGACCACAAGAAGCAAGGGAGAATTTCCAGGAAGTGCCCTAAATCCCGATTGTGTGGGTGATCACATGACTACATTAAAGTTTGTCAATCTTCACAGAGTTGCACACAAACTCAGCAAATAATTACTAAGTAATATAAGTCAGATCTTAATTTAAATGAATAAAGATAAATATATATGGATTATTAAAATTAGAATTTTATTAGCTGGAAAAATATTTCCAACTCTGAAATCAACTTTGATGATTAATGTCAATGAAAACTGCTATATATATACATAAATATTAAAATGCTTAGCTTAAAAGATAAATAAACAAAATGCATGATGAAAACAATATAAAAGACAAAACAAATAGATTACATAACTGATCCAACAGTAGGCTCTTTTTACTTACACTGTATTACTTTCTGTACAGTGTTCTTCTGTATTCCAAGACATGTGATGAAACAATACAAGAATGTGTCTTAAAATACTAACAATTAAATATTAAATTATATATGAAATATTTTAAAATTGAGAACTTACAGATGATTTCAGCTTAGGATATGGATCTAAAATTTTTTTAACTATCAGAAATATATGATAAACACTTGAATAGAAAAACTAATTCTTTTTAGGTTCTTATTTCCACATACTAATAAAGTTGACAACACAAAATCATATTTTGTTACTCAGTTTTTTCAGGGAGGAATGATGAAAATGTTCTGAAGTTAGACTACAGCGATGACTTCACAATCTAGAAATACACTAGAAACTACTAAATTGTTAAACTCTAATGAGGCTTATGTTATGTTATATAAATTGTATTCCAATAAAGCTGTTTAAAAGTACCACACTTATTATTCATCTACATTGACAAGAATGCCAAATAGGAAGCTTTGACATCCAGGTGAACTTGGAGTTGGGAGTAGAGGCAGATGGTGATTAAATCACAAACATTTTATAAGAGAAATAACAGATGTTTCCATATTGCTGGAAGATGATGGGGAATTTTTACTTCTGTCCACTTGGACAATCTAGATATCATGTCCAAGATAATGATTCTGACTATCTACTTCAACCCTTCCCAACTCCTCCTTCTGTTCATTCTATCACATTTTGATCTGCTCCCCACTTCATTATCAAAGTCACTGTTAAGATATAAGAAATCTACCTTGAAGATGAAATATTTCCATTTCCACTTATTAATCACCTGGACATACATCAGAGCCAGAGAGATATTCTGAACTTTGCATATCATATTGGATGATGTACCTATATTTGCCATTTATTTACTGTATAGCCTTTTTACTAGCTAGTATTAAATTCTGCTCTGTAATATATAACTGAGAAGAAATCTTCTAATGGGCCTGTTTTCAAGGGCAATCACCCCTTCATAGAAGACAATGGCCTCAAGGAGCACAACTGTGACTAAACTTGAAGGGTAAAGAGGATGAGAAGCCATTCAAAATTCTGTAGTCCACAAAGAAACAAATGTTTTTTAAAAGATTATTTTTGATGATCTTTTAAGAAAAATTTATTAAAGAATTTATGAAAGAGCAGGTCAGTTATATTATCTTTCTAAATTAATTTGTTTAAAAGCCTGATCTTTAAATTTAGAAAAATAATATATATTTAAAGTATTCTATAATTATTATAAAAGGATTAATTAACAAGTAAGAAGAATAAGCTATCTATGCACTATAAATATAACGTAAAAAAATCATTTCCATGGCATTTTTGAATCCATATGACGATAGGTGGGTCATAACATTAGTACTTTCCTTTGAAAACCTTATAATTACTAATCTTTTTAATTTTTAAACTGAGTATTGACTTAGTAATAAATGAGTCTAAGTTAAATCCCAAACCTGAAATAGTCTGAGTTATACTGACCATTAGCAGTAATTTACAAAGAGACGTATAGATATTACTTTAATAGTGGCTTGAATTATCTATCTGTTTAATGCCTCATATAATGTCACAATTTTTCATAAGGTAAAAAACACATATAACACACTACTTCTACCTGATTTCTAAAACTATTAACAGATAATATGAGGAATCTCTTTCTTTAGACATTTCCCTTTCAACACAGCCTTTCTCTGGTGACCCTCAGCAACTTGCACACTAGCCAGCCCTCCTCCACCACCACCCACCTCCTCGCCCTGCACTCCCTTCTTCCTCCCTGCACACAGCACCATTCCATATACTACATACGTTAATATTTTATCCTCTTTATTGCCTGTATGTCCCAGTGGATAGTAAACTCTGTAAGAGTCAAAGGTCTTGCCTCTTTTGTTCACTATTGAATTCTCAGAACCCCAGTAGTACTAGCACCTCAACATGCAATCATTATTCATTAAATACAATATTTTACATATTTACATACTACATAATATATAATATGTAAAAATTCCCACTTTCTTACCAATTGACATTGCAGATCAGAACATTAAAATGTTGAATACACGTTCAACCTATCTTCCAAACATACTTTATCTTGGAGCGCCTCTTTCACTAAACATCTGTAACAATGTGATGACAGCAGCTGTAGAAACAATGGTTTATGTTCTTTGCTGCAGAGGTTGGTAACTAGATGGTGTCCAGATCTAACTCCATGCTAACTTTTTTAACTTTACAAGTAATAAAGAGTCATCACAAATTTTTAAATAAAAAAGAGATGGAATCAGTTATGGGTTGACATCCTGCAATAATACAGTTAACAGACTTGATGGGGCGAGAATGAAGGAAAAGACAGGAAGCAACTAGAAGAGGCCAGAAAAGGACAGTTGAGACCCGAGCTCAGGCAAAGAGAAGGTCAGTTGTGATGCAGAGTTCACAGAGAACACAAGTAGACAGGACCTCATATCGGAGGTGACAGAGCACTAGCAGTCACAGGGCTTCACAACGCTTCCGCCTGGAGCGAGCAGGCCACACACTGGTATAAACTGGGAAACACAGAAGACAAAGCTTTGAGAGCATGTGATACTGGTTTGGGTTTACACAGTCATTTGGAGGAGATCAAAGAATATTAAGGGAGAGTCTGGAATCCACCTGCAATGCAAGAGACCCAGGTTTGATCCCTGGGTTGGGAAGATCCTGTGGAGAAAGAAATGGCCACTGACTCCAGTATCCTTGCCTGGGAAATCCCATGAACAGAGGAGTCTGGAGGGCTACAGTCCATGGAGACAAAAAGAGTCGGACACGACTGAGCGCCTAACACTTTATATTTACTTTCACTGGATCTATACTTCCCAGAAAGTTTAGGGATGTAACAGTGAAAGGGGAACCAAAGTGAGTAGTCTAAAACATGCCAAAATGTAACAACGCAAAGGCAGATCCAGAGCAGTCACACCGTGATAGGAAGGCTCGTCACGGTACCATGCATGTATCTATAGAGGACCCAGTGGATTAAAATATTTTAAATGGATTTTTATTTATTAAGTGCCTAAAGGTACCACGCATGCTTCAAGAAGTTTTTGGAAACCAGAGAACAAACATCTCTACCTTAAGAAGAGCTAGCTAACCAAACATAATAAACAATACCATAAATAAATGATATAGAAGTTAAAACATAATTGGTGCTATGGAGGAAGAATGGGAGAGGGCAAACAGGAGCACTCAGACGAGGATGGGCTGAGGTACTAAATATGGTGTTCTGGGAAGAAAGCACAGTGGAGGCGAGGAGTCGGCCCACAGTCACACAAAGGAAGAGCAGTCAGGGAGTGTGAACAGGGAGAGACCTGAGGAGACAGCCCACGGTCACACACAGGAAGAGCAGTCCAGGGAGTGTAAACAGTGAGAGCCCAGAGGAGTTGGCCCACAGTCACACATAGGAAGAGAAGTCCAGGGAGTGTGAATACTGAGAGATCGGAGGAGTTGGCCCACAGTCACACACAGGAAGAGCAGTCCAGGGGGTGTGAACAGGGAGAGACCTGAGGAGACAGCCCACAGTCACACACAGGAAAAGCAGTCTAAGGAGTGTGAACAGGGAGAGACCAGAGGAATCAGCCCACAGTCACACATAGGAAGAGCAGTCCAGGGGGTGTGAACAGGGAGAGACCAGAGGAGTCGGCCCACGGTCACACACAGGAAGAGCAGTCCAGGGAGTGTAAACAGTGAGAGCCCAGAGGAGTTGGCCCACAGTCACACATAGGAAGAGAAGTCCAGGGAGTGTGAATACTGAGAGATCGGAGGAGTTGGCCCACAGTCACACACAGGAAGAGCAGTCCAGGGGGTGTGAACAGGGAGAGACCTGAGGAGACAGCCCACAGTCACACACAGGAAAAGCAGTCTAAGGAGTGTGAACAGGGAGAGACCAGAGGAATCAGCCCACAGTCACACATAGGAAGAGCAGTCCAGGGGGTGTGAACAGGGAGAGACCGGAGGAGTCGGCCCACAGTCACACACAGGAAGAGCAGTCCAGGGAGTGTGAACAGGGAGAGCCTGGAGGAGTCAGCCCACTCAGGACACAAGTGAAGCCAGTGGTGCAGCAGAGTGAGGTGGCTGAGAGGAGACGTGGTCAAAGAGGCAGCAGTGACCCAGGTCACAGAGTGCCCTGGAAAGCCCTGGGAGGAGGGCTTCGGCTGTTAGTCAGCATGAAAAACGGGACACGACACAAGGTGCTGAGCAGAGCAGAGATTCAGCTTGTGTGAGGTTCAAAGTATCTGGATGCCACAGTGCTGAGAACAAATCACAGAAGAGAGCCAGGAACCTGTGAGAGGCCCCATGGTGACCTGGAGAATGACCGTGACCGTGCTGGGCCAGGGATCCACTACAGAGACTCAATACACTCTGAGGGTAGAGCTGGTCACATCATGGGGTTTTCTGAATACCCACAAATAAAGACTTATCGAGTCTGAATTCCTCCTACTAAAGCCACAATGTCAGAATACATTCCTTGAAAAAAGACAACAGACAGTTTTACCAACAATAATAATCTTTCTACTAGCATTATAGCTATGACTTTTTCTATTATAAATGTCTAATTTTAAGGGAAAAAGAAGAACAGCTAAAGAAAAGACTCTACAGCTCTGGCAAGTTTAAAATTATTTTACAATGAAAAGTGTATGATTGGTGCCATAATGTCTCCATATTAAAAACAAAACAATAAATATGTTTAAAGTGGTTAGTTTTCTTCAACATTCCAATTAAATGAACTGACCAAGGAAATATAGATTTATAGGCAAGCTTATATGCTCCAAAGGCCATAAAGATGACAAGAAGAGTCTTATTGAGTCTTGATATGCTGGTGGGAGATTTCTAAGGAAGTTTCAAAAGATAAAATTATTAGATAATTAAAGTTGGAGCTCACTCTAAGGCAACTCATTAAACAAAGCAGCAGATTTGATCACCCACAGAAGCTCCCTGTATACTTAGTTACTCCTTAGTCTCCATGAACTGTGCTTAACCTACTCAAACTGTTTGTTATTTTTCAAACATAATGCAAAAAGGATTCCGTTTGCAAGAAAATATTCAAGTTTACAACATGGAGATCCTCAAGAAAACTCTCCTTAGAGAACAAAATTCTCTCTCTGCTTTAAGAGTTCTAAATATTGAAAGTAAAAAAAATAAATAAACTTTAAAAATTGAAAGCAATTGGGTTGTTTCAGAATACTGGACAGTAGATATAAAATCAGTAAAATTTATCCAGAGCATTTTAATATTAAGTATTCCTCTTTTTAGAAATAAATATTCTAAGAATCAATAAGACAGTAGTAAAAAGTTATGTTATATTTAATTTTTGAAATTTAACCTCAGAAATTAAATACATAGAGACAGAATGCTTTATCTTAAGGTTCTTTATAAAATACAAATTACAAAAATATATACTGATTTTCCAAGATCTTGGGGAAAGAATCGTTACTCTAGGAAAAAAAGAGCCCTCAATTTTCCCTTTGGGAAAACTTAGAAAACCTCTGAAAACATCTACAAAACTCCTCATGTACTAGTAAGATGGGAGGCTCAAAAATAATTATTCAGCATCTTTTATAATCCAGATTGTAAAGAAATTTGTTAAAAGCAGGAGACTTAAGTTTTGAACAAACCAGTGTATGATATCACAGAAAACATTACAGCACTAATCACCAGGGTTCTATGATTTCCACTACAAAAATATCAAAGCAAAATAGCTGTCAAAGACATAAATTAAATCAATTTCAAATTGAACAGAAAATTATTTCCTATTTTCCAAAGGCGCTGATTTGGAGTGATCTTAAACCTCTGGAAAAGAATTCCTCAATTTTCAAAAATTCTGAAGCCTAATTACAAGTAATTATAGCTTTTCATTTTCAACATGATGAAATAATTTGATTCTTTTTACAAGAGGTCTGGTTTAGCTCAAAATAGACAAGTGCTTCTGCACCAAGTTAGTATACAAAGACAATAAAGATCATTCTCAATAGAAAATCAGGGCTACATGTTGGCCATAAATCATAAATGCTGTATTCAAGCAAAAAAACAGTTTGTACGTTCTACAAACGTAACTCATTCATTCACACAAGGGAGACAAAGCAAACAGCCCACTGTCAGACTTGGCTTTAAAATAAGAACAGGAAAAGAGAGAAGAAAAAGCTTCATAGTTATCTCAAAATTCAGATTTAAGTGTTCTCTGGAGGAATAAAAAAAAATTTTTTTCATCAAAGAAACCAAACACAAACCACCACACAGGAAATGATAGCTAATGTTAGTTTTAAATGTGTAATACCAGATCTAACAGTTAGCCGTTCCAGAAAAATCCTATTTCTCTGAAAAAAGAAATGGAATTCTATAAACCATACAAGATATTCCTAATTACAAAAAAAAATTTTATAAAAGAGTAAATGAAATCAAAACCTGAAGTTTCTGACAACAATAAATACTTTCACCCTTCGAAATTTGCAATGCTGCACATTTCTCCACCTTTTGCTTTATAAAGGGCCTGCTGCTGATGACTCACATTTCCAGTGATTTGTTACACGCTATTAGAACAAAAGCTCCATAAAACTGCTTTCTACCCTGACCTTACACACCTGGTTACAATTACATCTTCAGAAAGCAAACCAGTAGTTTAGCAAGGACACACTAACAAAAGCTAACCAATCAACAAGCAGAAACCAATAGCAAAGCCCACCCACTCAAAAATCTGAAAAAGAACACACCGTATTTCTTACAAACACTAGTGTGTGTGCACACACACACATAAATGTGCACATGCACACGCGTGTGCGCACACACACACATGCGCACACACACACATACACACACACAGGCATCAGCACAGCACAGTGTCAGAGCACAAATCACCCAGTGGTAAAATGCTCCCATCAACATGAAAGTTTACTAGGCCAACTCACAAGAGATTTGTCTAGTAAATGCCATCAGGAACAAGACTAACATTTTTTAAAACAGTAAGCCAAAAAAAGTTGGGACTTTCAATAGAAAAACAGTTCAGTCCTTGGAATATTTAGGTTCACCATATTGTAGAGTTCTTATAATACATCAGTTCAGAAAACCATCTTGGCTAGAGTCCAAGTAGAATCATAATAACCCAATTCTCAGTTGCAGTAAGTTTTGACGAAAAAAAAGGAGGCTTTGATCATTTCCAGTTATCAGCTACTTTTATTCTGAGAATTCCTAAAGCACCTTACAAAACCATACTAGAATAGAAACATCAAACCAGGTAATTCCAGAGCTATGTGATCACAGTAAAAAGGAAAAAGTGATCCATTTATACCATTTAGAAAAAGAACGATGCAGAGACACTATGTTAAAGCTAATGTAACACCCTATGTCACAAGAATGCAGTAACAAAAAGAAGAACAACCTTACATCCTATTCTAATGATCCACAGAGACTCATCAGTCCCCTCATTTCTGATCAAACTTCTCAAACCAAAGAGCTGGGTCAACTGGCCCTTTGGTAGTAGTCACTCGCTTCGTGTAAAGCTAAGTGTAACACCTACGCGTCTTTTATACACTTGACTCTATCTCCAACGGAGAAGGCAACGGCACCCCACTCCAGTGCTCTTGCCTGGAAAATCCCATGGGTGGAGGAGCCTGGTAGGCTGCAGTCCATAGGGTCGCTAAGAGTCGGACACGGCTGAGCGGCTTCACTTTCCCTTTTCACTTTCCTGCATTGGAGAAGGAAATGGCAACCCACTCCAGTGTTCTTGCCTGGAGAATCCCAGGAATGGGGGAGTCTGGTGGGCTGCCGTCTATGGGGTCGCACAGAGTCAGACACAACTGAAGCATGTTAGCAGCAGCAGCAGCAGCTATCTCCAAACAATCAAGGATATCCATCAATTAAAGTGTATTTTTCAGTTTATTCCCCCTTCCATCTTTTGCCATAAAACATTAGTGTTGCCATAGCTGACATAAGAAACTTGGGAGAAATATTTTCAGAACTGAAATCACAGTGTGAATAATGAGGGATGCATTTCCTCTTGTGGTGGGAGTGGCAATATAAGAAGTTCAAGTATTTTCACCAATGAGACAATTATGTGTGGTTCTTTAACGAAGGTCATTCTACATCCTTGGAACACATTTAATTTACCTCCTTTTGAATGTTTGTGTTTTTTAGTTAATGATATGGCTCTGAAGTGTTAAGACTGTCATTAGCTGATTACTATCTCATTTTTTTAAAGCCAACATTTTAAAATGGGAAATTTCAAAACATTTCAGATACACAGCAGTGATATTTCTCACCATGGAAAGTGGTAATTCCTGTATGACCATATTAAGCCATTCCAATAATAATATTCCATTCACAGTTCCTCAGAATGTATCTAATAATGAAAGTGTGTGTGTGTGTGTGTGTGTATGTGCGTGCAATCGCTCATGGAATTTTCCAGGTAAGAATACTGAAGTGGGCTGCCATTTCTATTCTAGGGGATCTTTCCGACCCAGGATTGAACCCTCTTCTCCTGCATTGCAGGCACATTCTTTACCACTGAGCCATCTGGGAAGCCCACAGTAATGAAAGATAACATGATCAATACTAAGAGAAATGGCACCCACGTGGATCAGATCACATCTAAAATACCTGGCTGATATGGGAAAAACACGGGCAAAAAAACAACAAACCCCTGTTGGGAGAATTAAAGCATAATGGGAGCAAAGGAACACGTTAGGGGAAGAGCCACTGAGAGGGTGAGAAAACCCAGGAAAGAGACAAGGCTCAGGCTAGAATGAGTGATAACTGTCTTCCAGTGTTTAAAGGGCTACCTCACGGAAGATGCATGATGCTTGCTCTGTGTCATCCTTAAGTGTCCATACCAAAAGACACATGACAGGGAGATGCAAAGAAGCAAAGTTCCATGAGAAAAAACTTTGTGAAATATACAAAATAACAGAATGGACTGCCTTAAGAGGTAGTGAGTGAATTCCAGATCCAGCAGAAAGCCGAACTTCAGAATATTGAAGGGAGACTGGGGAACACTTTCAGTCCCTAAAACAAAGTAAGTGAATGCCCCCAAGATGGGAGGATGATACTCAAAAGGCTGCAGATACAAAAATATACATGGTTCCTGCACAGACCATGCGGGAAGGGAGTGAGAATAACCAGGGAAATAGATACACAAAGTACTTTTGAGGTAAGTAATAACAGGAAGAAAACTAAGAAAAGACAACTGAATCTACACCACAGCATCAACAAAGAGCCAGCCATGGCAAGACCTGAGCAAAGCGCAGTAGAGGAGAAAAAAGGACTAAATACAAAGACAGCCCCGCCCCCAGGCTTGGCAAGTTCAAAGCCAACCTGGTTAGTGAGTAGCTGGTGAAGAGGACAGTGGTGGAGAGAAGGTCCTTCAGGGGAGCAAAGAAAGGACTCTACTTGAACCACACCAGCTCTGAGATGCCTTCAGAACATCCAAGTGGACATTTTAAATAAGCAATAAAATGTACAAGTCTCATGCACAAAGGAAAACCTCAGGCTAGCCATATAAACTTGGGAGAACAGGCACAGAGCTGGTTTAAATACCAAAATACTAAAGAATATCATTGAACAAGAGCATCTGGATCAGAGGATGGCAGGCCAACTGCAGCCTGAAACGGTCTTCCAGGACACAGCGCCCGCCTTCACACACAGCTGCCCTGGCACCACAGCTGCACCAGTGTGGCGGGGCCGTGGGGACCACAAAGCCCATGATTACTAATTGGCCCCGAGCACAGACAGACAGGCTCAATTCCCGAGCTAAGCATGGGGCAGGCCAACGTTGCAAGTCAGGGGTAGGGTATGTGAGGAGCAGAAAGTGAGACAATAAACAAAACAAACAAACAAAAAAAGCGGGAAACTGCAGTGTCAAAGAAGCCGACAAAAGGTGGACAACTGATGAATACTGATGTGAATAGCCAACTCATTGGAAAAGACCCTGATGCTGGGAAAAATTAAGGCAGGAAGAGAAGGGGATGACAGAGGATGAGATGGTTGGATGGCACCATCCACTCGATGGACATGAGTTTGAGCAAGCTCCGGGAGATGGTGAAGGAAAGGGAAGCCTGGCGTGCTGCAGTCCAGGGGGTCACAAAGTCAGACACGACTGAGCGACTGAACAACAGTGAATACTGACCACTGAGTCTGACAGCACAGCGACAATCGATAACGCACTAAGTAGAGTTTCTCCTCTCAGGAAAGACACCAAACCGAGTAGCAAGACCCAAATGCTGCTTTCTTATTTGTTTCATGAAACTTCATAACCTTGCCCTGACTCAGCAGAATCATAACAGGACTCAATAACTGGGGTTCCTCAGAAGCCTGAGAGCAAACCAGCTCGCAGTGGAAGCACAAAGGGGACCTGATGTTAGCTTATGCCACGGTGTAAACACTCCCAATACCAAGCTACCAGTAGTATACCAAATAAGTCATAAAATGCCTGAATATCCAACATCCAGTTCCCACTGGCCAATGCAAACTCCAGCACATCACTGCTCAGAGAAGTGGACCTAAACAAGAATATATCAAGAAGTGGTGAGACTGTGAAGACAGCTCTTACTAAAGGGTTAAAACAGAAGTCTGAGATTCCCAGAAATATAATAGTTACTTGAATCCTCAATCAAGAAAGGCAAAGCACTAAAGCCTGAAATAATTGTAGTCTATATCCTATTTAGTTCTCCATTAATTCCATGTGTTGCAGAGATTTCAGCTTCCATGAGGACTGCTTACACCTTTAAAATTATAGGTACACGTTTCCTAGAATACATTAATAGCTTCCTTAAATGGTAGGTCAGAGGGCCGTGCTGGCGATGTAAATATTTGGAACCATGTGTTCTAACTCACAGTTTACCTATGTACGCTATTATAAAACTTTAGGTAAATAACAATGAGTCATGGACACAAAGGTGAGTGTAAAATGCAAGGATATTTAAATTACAGTGAAACAGATCTTTTTTAGCTCTCAGAATTTTTACACAAAAGCTTTACCATCTGAGCCACCAGGTAAGCCCCACAGGAAAGCAAACCCTCTCTAGTAAATGCCTACTGACTCTGTATGATCTCAAGGAAACGCATGGGTGATCTGAATGTGAACAATTCGTAAGCTGTATGCTTACCCAGGAGTAAGCCTAGGAGCTCCTAGTCCCCGCAGCCTGTCAACACACCATCTTACAGGGCAAGGGATTTCGTGGGTGTGCAACAAACCACCTTACAAGGCAAGAGATTTCGTGGGTGTGCAACAAACCACCTTAGGAAACACAGGTATGACTGGATCAAGGCTCCTGCTGCTGCTGTGGATCATCCGGGTGGACTCAAGGTCCTTAAAAGCAAAATGGGGAAAAGGAAGGTCAGAGTCTGAAAGAGTTGGAGATGCTACTCTGCTGGCTTTGAAAACAAAGAAGGGGCCACCAGCCAAGGAATGTGAGCAGCGTCTAGAAGCTGGAGAAGGCAAAGAAATGGATTAATACCAGGCTCAGAAAATGAAAGTGTTAGTCCCTCAGTCGTGTCCAACTGTTTGCGACCCCCTGGACTGTAGCCCGCCAGGCTCCTCCGTCCATGGGATTCTCCAGACAAGATACTGGAGTAAGTTGCCATGCCCTCCTCCAGGGGATCTTCCCAACCCAGGGATCGAACCCACGCTTCCTGCAGCTCCTGCACTGCAAGTGGATTCTTTGCCACAGAGTCACCAAGGAAGCCTAACAGGGCTCTAGAAGGAACCAACTGTACTGACAGCTTCATCTCAGCCTGGGGAGCCTGATTGGAATTCTGCCTCCAGAAGGCTGAGACAGTAAACGCGCGCCATGAGGCCATGAGCTCTGGGACAACTTGCTTCAGCAGTGACAAGAAGCTCATCTCCTATCCCCGGCCAGCTCCTCGCAGCTCCAGGAAAGGAACAAGCCCGCCGAGGGCTCCCCATGGGAACACCTGAGAGCACTGCATGGCCCGGGGAGTACCACCTCCACCCTTCCTTTTCTTCTGCTTATACTCTGAGCTGAAGGACATAGAACCTAAGCACCTCCTGAATTAAAGGACCTTAAAACCCTATGCTTGCACCTCAGAAAATTCAGACCTACACTATCTTTTTAGATTTCGAATTATTTTTTGTTAACATTTTATGTCATTCCTTTCTCCCCTTAAGGAGAGTTTTTTAAGTTCTACTCTATCCAGGTGAACCCAGGAGGAGACAACACAGAGGTGGGATTCGCCAGGGTCTCAGCCAACACCTCAAGGAGATGCGCACATGCTGCAGGCAAGGCCCACAAGCTGCACGCAGAGCCAGAGAATCAGTGAAAGCAGGTGGCCAGAGGCGGCCAGGCCCCATCCGGTCACTCGGTGACTACTCGTGAGCCCTTGGTAAGGATCAGGCAGGTCCTGGAAGTTTTTACTGGTCTCTTGGCTTGGACTCCCCCCAAAGCAGAAGCTGAGAAAATAGCTTCTGTGCAAATAATTTTGTTGGGAAGTAAGAGCGAAAGAGAAAAGAGGGAAAGCCCTCCACAGGCTGACGCCCGAGAAGGCGGCTGTGGGAGCAAAGAGTCTTTATCTACCTGGTCCGCTCCCCAAGCACCAAGGCCCACCTCTGCAGCGAAGCTTCAGCCGAGGCTCTTGGGCAAAGCTCACCAAAGCCTGAGAAGCCGGGGGCCACAGCTCAAGTAAAACGCGAAACTGGGCCACACGGAGAAGGGCGCAAGACACCACGGAGCGGAGGTGTCTATGTTCCTGGTGGGAAGGACATCACCTGCCTGAATCAACAGCAGGATTCAAGAGGTAGGTAAAGAGGATGATCGGACGGTGAACACTCAGCTCCTTCTGCCGGGGCAGCTCCAGTGCCAAGAGGGCTTCCGCTGTGGCTGAAACAACCCCCGGAAGAAAGGGCAGTGGAACTAGAGACACAAGCCCACATTGCAGCAAAGGTTTTTTCATACCCCAAGCATGTAGAACGTTTAGAACTAAAATGAGTGAGCACGTTAAATGTGCTAAACCAACACAGGTCCATCTCCATTCTATGAAATGCGCAATTTTTCAAGATCTGATTCTTCAGCAAAGTACTGAAGAAGAAATCATCTGAACATTGGAACAGAAAAGGTGACCTCATGGCCAGGATGGGGGCCCGACATGGCGAGGAGAAAGGCATTAACAAAGTCTAACGATTCAGAGTTTACAGATCGTAGCCTCTGTCTCTAAGGTTAAGTCCCATTTGTGAACTCTAAACCTACAGTAAGTGATGGGGACTTAAACTGAGCTAACTAAGCATCAGCTGACTGAAAACAAGGAGGCTACATTTGGAGGCAGTGAGAAGAGTGTCTGAATAAATCAGAGAGGCCACCTGGGGAATCTGGAACAAAAGTATGAATTTATAAACTAACTCCAAGCACTGGCTTTATGCACCAAACTTCAGAGGCTGTTGAGACCTAACTCTGATCAACAGGCCAATTCATTAAAGTAAAAACTCCTGGAAGATGGAAACTACTCCTTTTAAAGTTCTGATGAATCAGTCAGCTACAAAAAATAGAAACAAAGAAGATAAGGAATAAGACAAGCATTTTGATAAACCCATACCTCTGTGGATTTCTCAAAGTTAAGTAAATGGTGAAAATAGCATGTTCTACATAAAAACAATCTTTCTTTCACAGGCTAAAGCACTTAAAACATGGTTTAATATTATCAATAAGTAACTTCCTAAAATTAAAAATGGCACCTTTAAACAATTTCTCAAAACTCTGCAGGAAACTCAATCATTTTCAACTATATAGCATTCTGTATTCTCAGTGTACTTAACCTATTACTATAGAACAGAAAAGGGTCTGAGATGAGGTAATTATGAGCTTCACAATCAGAGAGTTGAATCCAGAGAGTCTAACCACATACACACATACTTGATAAAGCCACTCAACCTAAGTCTCAGTTTCCATTTTTGTAACTTAGAGATAATAATGCCTGCCATATGCAGCTGTAAGGATTAAATACAATAACACATGTTAAACATGAGTGCAGTATGGGACATTGAAAGTGTTCAATAAAACAAATGGCTGTTGTTATTACTACTGTAAGTTGCCTATCATTAAAAGCACTGTGATGCTGAAGCTCCAATATTTTGGCAACCAATGTGAAGACCCGACTCACTGGAAAAGACCCTGATGCTGGAAAAGATTGAAGGCAAAGGAGAAGAGGGGGCAGAGGATGAGATGGTTATATAGCATCACTGACTCATCGGACTCGAATTTGAGCAAACTCTGGGAGATAGTGAAGGACTGGGAAGCCTGGGGTACTGCAGTTCATGGGGTCGCAAAGAGTCGGACACGACTTAGCAACTGAACAACACACACCTGAAAATCAGTTGACTGGCTATGAGTTTCATTTAGCCATTAAAGCTAGATGTACTACAGAGAACTGGAGGGACAATTAAAATTGGTGGGATATTAATGTAATTCACAAAAGAAAGGTGCTTTAGTTTCTTCCGGAAAGCATCAACATAGTAAAACCAATGGTCTGAGTAAAACACCAACAACAGGGACACCAGCTAGACCAAAGGCAAAGGGGCCACGTGCAAAGGCCACCAAGCAGACACACAGCGAGAGATGAGACGTGGGCAGGAGCCGAACTCGAACTCGGGCAGTGCAGAAGCGGTGAGAGGGTGAGCCCCCGAAGCATGCACGGGAATGGACGAAAGGGAGGGGGCAACCGACAGAGACGACAAGGCTGGGAAAGACGTCATGCGCCACTTCTGAGCCTGAGGCAGGGCAGCCTCTTAGTAAGAGGACAGGAACAGCACCGGGGACGAGACACAGGCTAGCGGGCATCGGAGGGAAGAAAAGGTGACATTCCCCAATACCAGCCCTCTGTAAGGCCATTTTCTCAATTAATTAACTCTTGTTTTTCAAATATCAATTACTCGATTTGAAAACATTTTGTAAAAGTACTTCACATGTGTAGAGGTTTTGGCATATGAAAATGGTGTTTCTTTTCAGAGACTGTGGTAATAACTGATAACTGTCATTTGACGGATATTATTCATTGGCTCAACCAGCTGGCTCTGTGACAACCTAGAGGGGTGGCATGCGGTGCACGTGGGAGGGAGGTTTAAGAGGAAGGGGACACGTGTATGAAAATGAAAGTGTTAGTCGCATCTGACTCTGCAACCACCCCCTGGACTGTAGCCCGCCAGGCTTCTCTGTCCATGGGATTCTCCAGGCAAGAATACTGGAGTGGGTAGTCATTCTTCTCCAGAGGATCTTCTAGACCCAGGGATCGAACTTGGGTCTCCTGCTTGGCAGGCAGATTCTTTACTGACTGAGCTACCAGGGAAATCTCAGAAGGAGGGGACATATGTATTCTTAGGACTGATTCACTCTGTTGTACAGCAGAAGCCAACACAACATTGAAAAGCAATTATCCTCCAATTAAAAATGAATTTAAAAGAATGTTATTCATTGGACAAACACATTTTGTAACCTGACACAGGTCAGTAAGTGAAAGTGAAAGTTGCTCAGTCCAGTCCCTGGGTTGGGAAGGGAACAGCCACCCACTCCAGTATTCTGGCTGGGAGAACTCCAAAGAGTCGGTCGCAAAGAGTCGGACACGACTGACCGACTTTCACACAGGTCAAAAAAATTGTATTATGTGTCTGTACAATTCCCAGGTCTGAGTGGCGAGACTGGCCCGACTTGTGCACGTCGTGTTGACAGACTGCAATCCAGAAGCTGCACAAACATCCCAGTCTCTGACGCTTTGTGATTCAATGTCCTTATTGATAGAACATCCTGCTGTGTTGAACCGTGGACACCTTAAGTCTAAGTTCCAGGGTCCTCCCTACTCAAGAGGTGCTCTTCCTCGTGGTTACGATGACCAGGACTCGAGAAAGCAGTGATGCTGTGCCTGCTTCTCCCCTCTGCCTGATCCCCTAAATCTCCTCCAGGACCCCTCAACTGACCGCATGAAGTGACGTCGCCCCTCTTCCTGACACCCTTCGTGGTGTGGTCTCTCATCAGCCAGAGTGCCTACAACATTCTAAAGACTGACTGAACTACTGAACAGGGCAAAGTACAGCAGATTTTATAATTTCTGAAATATTATCCTAAACGCTTAGTTTGTAACCAGCTAAACCTCCCAGTTGACCATTACATAGTGTGCTGTGTCAAGCCAGGACTCACGGTCCATTCTTACATAAGCTGATTTTTTTTTCAATGTAAATGTAGAACTTTACATTTAATATTTTCTCAGTTCTATCCCCCCAAATGTTTCTAAATGATTAAAATCATTATGGTCATCCACTTTTTGATCTATGCCTTCTGGGTGTCTGTCATCAAAAATTTTGATCAGTTTTTAAGATTTTTTTTTTTTTTTGTGGACCTTTTTTTTTTTTTAACTCTCTATTGAATAGTTACAGTACTGCTTCTTGTTTTATGTTCTGCATTTTTGGCTATGCCATGTAGCATACAGGATCTCAGCTTCCCAACCAGGGACCAAACCTGCACCCTCCGTTGGAGGACACATTCTTAACCACTGGACTGCCAGGGAAGTCCCAGGTTTGACATCTTTACTCTAGATGTTGCCAAAATTTCTACTAAAAAAAAAAAAAAGAGGAACCACTAATTTGGACAACTTCCAATGTAAAATCATTATTTAGTTTTAGATGTGATACATATAAATAAGAGCTACTTAGTGATGAGCATCTAAAATGCAATTTTGTGACTACGGTGCCATTTTGATATTAAGAACCCCATTTATTACAGTTTACATAAAACAGGATTGGTTTTTAGAGGTGTGAATAGATATTTTCAGGGATACAGGTGATATTAGAAAAACGCTCTCTCCAAGTGCACGCTCCCACCTGTGCGTCTCACTGCCTGTGTACGTGCAGAGCTCTGCCTTCCACAAACAGCCCGAGCACGGAGACACACAGAAATGCAGCTGCAATTCACCTGGCAGTTTGATGTCTGTACTCGCACATGACAACACATTGATTTTACTTCTACCTCCATGCAGACATCTATGTAAAGAAATCCATTAGGCAGACAGTTCTCATCTCTATTGACTGACAGAGTGACAATTGAATACTTTTCACCTTCCAAAGTGACTGACAGTTAGACAGTTAAACAAGCCTTCAAGTTGCAATAATAGTATGAAACACTTTCAATTATCTGAATCAAACAAATCCATGATCCTACTGGTTGAATGCATTTTTCTGTCTGCTGCTATGCCTGGCTTGGTTTACACTACTGTTTGGATAATTTTTGTGCCTATTACAAGAATGTTTTTCTCCAAGAGTAAACTCGTTTTATAAGTGATGATTTATTTTTAAAATGTTAGAGGTTCCCATAAACATTTAAAACATGGGTAAATATACAGCCTAGCCCAAACCTACTTACTTCTCCTTATGCTTATGAACTTTTCCAAACCAAATGTCGCACTTCAAAAGCATTTTGTTATTAGTCAGTTCTTGCATTATAATGTCCATTATCGCATGAAGATTCCATGAACGGGAGTATAATGATAACAGGCTGATTAAAATGCAAACATCACTGATTATACTTAATCTACTTATTTCATGTTCCTAATCTTATGGATCTTAGCACTCCTCTAGAAAGATGGGGTAAAAATTAACAGGTCCAAAGCCCTTCTCAGTTACAATTGAAATGTGTATATTCATTAGAAAAACAATCATATGTGAGAAGTGTGCAGCATATAGATAAGGTTTTGCACAACCGCAAGGACTAAAGGGCCTAACATTTTGCTGTATCCCAGTCAACCTCTCCAGAAAACAAACTCACTCTCATATTCAAACGCAGACACTGAGTATGGACGCGCAAGTTGAATCTGAGTGGCTCTAAGATTCTGCATGGCCATGCGGACAGAAATAAACAGGCTCAGGAGCCCACAGAACCACCTCGTAAAAATATAATCATTAACGAGGGGGCTGGACTCTCAAATTAAACAGCTCCATCAAAAATGGCGGAAGCACTGTAAGAGCCAAATTTAGTGTGAGGAGTAAAAATATCTAAAAAAATCAAACATTTTTACACACTGTCCCTAAATTTTTGGCCTAGTAACAACGACATATAGCAACTAAGTAGCTTTGAATACTTAGTAAACTCCTTTCTTCACTGAAATAGTTTTTATTTTGTTCGTAGAGACAACTGACAAAGAAACTTGAAAATAGTCTCATCTTTTCGAATTTATTCTCACTTATCAAAATTTTAAAAATGAACTTAAAACTTGAGCTTTTGGAAAATGCAGATAACGTGGGAATGTGGAAACACCTGGTCAGAATATAAACAGATATAGTTAAGTTAGTGAATATAAAAATGATATTTCTCACTAAAATCACATTTGGCATTTCCTCTGAAATCATACCTGCCATTTCTACTATAATATGAAGACAAAAGAATGGCTTTTTTTAAATGCCTAGTTTGTGGTCAAACATAAAAAAGAAATAATAGCTGATTTTATTATTAAGGGCCCTGGCCTTTCTTCTCAAAGTCAGGTTACTAAGCTTACAGCCTTTTACAAGTCAATACTATTTGAAGGTGCCAATACAGAATTTACTGTGTGCACAGCATAAAATGACTCTATGCGAAGAGCCCGGCTGTTGCAGGCTATACAGCAAATTGATTTTCTGGAAAGGAATGCTGCCTGTATTTAACCTAACAGTGTAACCCTGTTGTACTACATGGAAAGGGATCATGCATATTGATTTCTTTATTACAATTCTTCTTGTGATCAGTAAACATTCACAAAACACTCAGTTCTCAAAGAAAATCGTTTGGTAAAAAATTCACTAAGTAGACACTAGGTTTTCACAAGAACTCTATGCCATCTGCTTTTAACAAATAATAGCAGGAGACTGTTTATTTCTTGACTTGCTGTCGCCGTTTTTCAGCCTCTTAAAATAATGTATACTACTGGTAAACCTGCATGAGGTATCTGCTCCATCATTACGGTAATTATGAGAAAATGAAGTTCTTTAAACTGGTTTTATTGTTTTAAAACTTCAAATTAAAATAGGTGAAGAAAGATTCATTGCCCTTTCAACATAACTTCTTAAAGTAATTTTTCCCAGTGTGTCTATAATCTGCTCTAATAATACTTTAGGAGTCACTGCTTGCTATTTCTAAAATAACACATAGAAACTTACGCTGGGTTGGTGTGTATCCACAGTGACAAACTTAAAACATAACAGTAATGTACCATGAATTTTATATTGCTTTCTTTGGAGACAATTAAACTTATAAGTCTCTTAATGTGTAGTTTCTAGAATCGATGTAAGCAATTAAAAAACTGCAACAAAAAATGTTTTGTGGGGCATAATTACTATAAGGTCACTAGATATTATTTGGAGTCAGTTTAGTTTATCACATTACGACATGACAGGACGTGAGGCAAAAATTATAAATTCCTTCCCTAAATCTGTCCTTTTCTGATCTAGATGGATGAAGAATAATTAACTCTTAATTATTCAGATGACTTCAAGGCAGTTTTAGGATTCAGTAAAGATTGCAGTCATTTTAACCAAGGAAAGCAGTCTCCCATCATTTATCAAATCGTGCAACTTGACCAATGATGAATAAAAAAATCTATGTTTACCCACAGCCCTAACTGCTACCTTAGAGGTTGTTAAGCAACAAATTTCCTTTAAACTCTACCATATGCAAATCATCAGACACAATTTGCATTTTAAAGTATTTAACTCTACATATTTATTGGATTTTGAGGCCATGCTGATCATTGATTTATGTGCTTCTGGCAATCATATTTCCATATTTGTATGATTTTGATGACAGTAATAATTCAAATATGCAGAAAGTTGTTCTTTGAACAATATCTTTAATTACGTCCTCAAAGCATCATTGTTTTGCCTGGTGTCCTGACAAAAAGGGTTTGAAATAAGAGATGGCATAATAATCCAAAATGCATAAAAATATATTTGTCATTTTCTGTATACTACCAAATGCACAGAAGTGACTTTTCACATTAACCAATCCTTAACCTTAAAAAGGCTACAAAGCCCAGCAAACTTGTACCTAAATACTTTTATTAATACTGACACACTTTCACGACAAATTCAATCACAGTTCATAACATTTCTGTTCAAAATGCAAAACCTGCCCCATTTACTTTGCCGCTAACTCAAAAAGTTTTGCTGTCGTGATTTTTTTTTTATTGAAGTCATCACAAATTATGTGCTTTCTTATGAAAGCCATCAAGAAATATCATCATGAAAAGATTCACAAATGTTTTATCTGTTTGTTTCTCAAACACAACCACGAACCATAGCTCTGGAACCATCTGTAAGATAATATGATGACTTTACCATTCAATTATATAAATAAACCTCTTACAATAAATATTCAGACATATACAAATGTAGCTATAAATTTTAGCTAAGTAAAACTAATGTTAACAGTCAGTTTCAAAATTAACTAAAAGGCAAAACACATCTTTTTATTTCACATTTTTTTTTCAATTCCACAAACAAACCTACATTTTATAGACATTTATTCTGTAATAACTAACATCCTACATGGTGTGTAATCAACTCTGCATATGTTAAGCATTTTCAATGGGTTTATTTTATAAAACACGAAAGAATTCTCAAGGATAAAATTAAAATCATTAAAACCCAATCTTTAAAAAGTAAAAAACATTATGTATTATAAAAGCAGAAAAAAAGGCCCAAAACATACGAGTATTAAGTTCTCTAGCTATTTCAAAAATCTGTGATCTTTAAGTACCCAGAGAATGTAAATTTAGGGGGAAAAATTATCATGTGCTCAAATTTCTCCACTTGGATACAAAAGATCTGAAATATATGTATAATATATTTTAACTGCACAACTTAAAGCACCCATTTACATGGTGTTTTAAATTTCTACTAAAATTTACATTATTTTTAGATAAAGCTAAAATGTTTATGGATATTCAGATCAAGCTTAGTGACTCCCATAGTTGAATAAACATCTACCTGCTTCCATGAAAACATTACAAGCAAGTCATCATGTAACATAAACCCAAGTCAGCCACTCCTAGAGGAATATGAATTAGGAAGACTCAATTCAGAAATATTGTCTCAGAGTCATTCTAATTAAAATAAAAGTAGGCTGAAATCACTTCTATATAATTATTGTATGGCTATTTTATTACACTTTATTTCTAATAATCATATTGGACATTCTATACATCACAGTTTTTCTTTACATTGTTTTAAATTTAATTCAACATTCATCTAGGTAGTAATACTTTTCTAAGAGTTCTTTACTCATTAAAACTGTAAAATCTTGTCATCCTCTAGGTATATAAATAACAGGAAAAATACATGTCATTTACTAAACAACTTAAAAAATATAAAGACAAACTGCTGTTCATACTGTGGTCATATTGAGCTTCACTGGGAGGAAAGGTTACAGCAGTATTTTCAGTTCTACACACAAAGAAGAGAAAGGAAGGGAAGGGAAGGGGAGAAAGGAAAAAGGAAGGAAAGGGAGAGAAACGAAGGAAAAGAAGAGGCGGGAAGGGAGGTGGGGAGGGAGACCCAGGGCGAGATGGGGGAGGAAATGGGGGAGGCCAGGGAGGAACTGCAGGGACACTCCTTGACTCCCCCTAGTGGTCCAGCGAGAAACAGCACCGCGGCCTCCCCTGCAGCGTGTGGAGGGCGCTCCCAGAGTGGGGCAGGCCCGCTGCGGTGGCGGAGGACGGCGGGGACAGACAATGCCGTCCGCGGGACGCCGGAGCCAAGAGCTCCGAGGTGGACACTCTGGAGCCCAGCAGCTCTCTCTCAGCTGTACGTCTGAACATACCCCACGGCAGAGACCAATGAGGCAGGTATAATGCACATACATTAATACCTGTGTGAGGACAGCATCACAGCTGCAGGGACCGTGGTTAATCAGGAGCGGGCTTTACCGCATCAGATCACCAGCTCAGAGCCGCCCTCCTCTCCACTCCCTCACTCTTTTCTCCCCCACAAAAACGCAAATGGACAAATAGGAAATCACACAGTAATGTATCTGCGTTATGCTATTAAAGTGTTTTTAAGCAACAAATATGAGTCAGAAAAATCAGCAGTGAAACAGTGATACAAACTGGATTTTAAATCAAGCCAGTGCTCTTGTATGAACAACACACTATACAAAATTCTGTTACAATCTTTTTCATATAATTATACAAAAAAAGATATGTTTTGAGAGATTACTCTCAATTTTACAGCTTTCACATGCTTGAACTAGATTAAGAAAAGTCAGTTTTTCACTGTGGAGAGTAACAACTCAGGGAACATAATGACTGCAAAAAACAGGAAGTCTATACAGGTACATTAAAAAAGCTAGTTCAACACTTGAGCAAAATTACTGTATATCAAGTAAAAAAAAAAATGCACTACAAACTCAATGTGAGGTAATTTTGCACTAAAATAGTACATTCAAAACAAGTGCATCATTTCAGTCAAACTTCAGCATAACAAAATGCAGTACAGAAAAACAACAGGTTTTACTAATAAAATTCAAATTATTACCAATCTAAAAGAGTATGTTAAATACATTAAGGGGTAGGATTTAAAAATCTGCCTCTGATTATATAAATATCAAAATCGAGAAACAGTATTCTTGGTAAATGATCTGCACATTGCTCAACAAGCTCGCTCTCTGGAGCCACAAGTCTCCCTAAGTCCCGGCTTCCCTTTCTGGGGTTCATTAAGGTGCTACCGGGACTCATTACCGTCTCTCTCTAGCCCTGTCTCTTAATTGCCCTCTAGGCACTACCGTTATAATCACTGAAGTGTTCTTAGCTCGGCCAGGTGCTCCCGGGGGCGTCTGATACATCTCCACGGTTTAGGAATCAAAGTACACAATCAGTATGTCCAGGTTCCAAACGCCAGAGGGGACAGAACTAATATTGTTTACATTATTAAAATCTGTGTTCCTTGATCCTTCTGTAAACTTGCGATACATGGGCTCAAGATGGGGTCAAATATCTTTTGTCCTTTTAAGGTCTTTATCAAATAAAAGATTGTTTGTGTATGTGTACAGATGTTTGTATGTATATAAACACTAACACACCCATAAAAAATGAACTGCATACAAAAAAAGAATCTCTCTTATTTATATTAATGTTAAGTGTCGGGAAAATCAATTATTTTTAAATGAAGTAACCTAACTGAAATTGTAAACTGTTAGGTGCCTTTGAATCACAAAGACGTATCTGAATATTACAAGTATCCCTTAACAAAATGTGTGAATGAAATTTCTTTTAATTAGTTAAAATGGTGGCCCATTTCTTAATCAGCTTCTATTAAAATGATAAATATATATATAAGCATCAATAAAAAATATAAAAATAATTCATTTATCTTCAAGGGAGAATGTAAAATTTATACATAAACTCTAAATGTGAAAAAATAAATTCTCCTAGAACCCTGGCATTATTTTTATAATTTGTATAGCTGAGTAAAATACTTATTAATAATACATTAAATAGTTGTAGCCCAGCCATATAAATTGGCAGTTGATTAAAAAAAGGATCTAAAATTGCGGTCTCAGAGTATCACATAAAACCTACACCTTTATGTATAAAATTAAAACAAAAGCTAAACCTTGAACTGCTTGGTTCAACCAATACCTGCAGGACATAAAATCACACTGGTATTATATCTGTGCACACACATATATACAACTCAAAGAAAAACAAATATTCATGGAGGGAAGGCAGACAAATTACACAGTAGTCCTGAGGAAATGGGGGGGAAGTCTAGTCTTCTTCACATTTTTGTTGTATCTAAACCCCCCCACACCGATAAACTAGGATACAGCAGTTATATTTATGGATGAGGATGAAAGTCAATAATGACACTTATCACCTTGTGCTATGCTTACAAGTTATTTCTATATCCTAGTGGACAGACACACGTCCAAGAGTGATGCACATCTTAAGGATTTTATAAGCGAATAAATATTTTTCCAAATAGTAAGCTTGCAATTACATTATTTAACTTGATTAAATTATATTTAAAATACATTGGTGTGGATCCAGATTAATAAAACATATTTTTAAAATATATATATGTTTGTATTACATTTGAAGTAATACTTAGTAAAAGCCAGTAATTAGACAACACAAGTGATAAATGACTCAAGTGCTTCAATTGAGAAGCTAAGATAAATCAAAAAATAAATGACTGAATTGAGGGAAGCAATACTTATAGAATTTATCAGGATTCTTACCATAGTATCATGTTTTACATAATTCAATAATTACTAGTATTCCTCACATAATAGAGAATCTTAAAAAGTAAATAATTTGTGATTAAAGAAAATAGATAATGGTATTACCACACACTGCTCAGAGAGGAAAAAGTGAAAATACCACTTTTCAATCATTTAAAAAAGATGTTCTTTAAAAAAATAACGAGGCTAAATGACTAAGCACACGAAATAAGAAAAATGTACAGGGCAACTCATTTATAGTAATTCAACCTTCATCTTCTGATTTAGTTACTGTGGAAAAGCCATTATAAGTTCAATTTGGTAGTGAACTGTAGCCATCTACTGGAAATGAACAGTTAAAGCAAATGTTTAGTATCACGTTTCTCTGTAAGAAACCAGTATTCTTTGTACTTAATTTAGTGGACCAGAGAAAGGAAGAATCCTAGATGCAGGAAGATAAAACTTAATTTCTTACATCAGCCCCACCACCTCAGACCTGTAAAGATATATGATTTAGTAGTTTAACACATTATTTTTAAAAAACTTTCTATGTATAGCTTTCCATCACTAAGAGATTTTTCTCGGTCTATTAACCTACTTCCCCAAGACACATGCTTAAATCACAGAGTTAGGCAAATTCCAAAATTGTTACTAAAAGTTTCAAGTGAAAATTACCCACCAAGTGCCTTTAGTTACCAAATTATAAGCTAGATACATAATCACAGTTTTTGTGCTGTATTTTACTCAGTTTGGCACTGAAAGAATTTTCACAGAAATGAAACAACTAAAAAAAAAAAAAATCCAGAAACAAAACAACAAAACCAAGGGCCAAAACATGGCCTTTATTTTTCTCAGAGAGAGACCCTGTTCAAACAGCGGAGCTGCTGCCATGCTCACATGGTCGGATGAGAGGAAAGACTTGCAGGCACAGCTGTGCCTACTGGTAAATAATAATGCTGTCCCCGGGGCAGAGAAGAAAACCGCATCCTCTGCTTCACACTTCCTCAAAAATCCCTTCAATATTAGCGATCTAATGGTATGTCTACCAACTATTTCTTTTTTTAAGTACAAATGCTCAACCTCAGAATTATTCCTTGAATTATCAAGACCTCAAAACCACTGCAATTTGCAATTATTTAATTTCAGTTACCGCTAGTGACACTTAAAAGTCAGTAACTGAGCACTGGTTAAAACTATTCCAACAGATATAAATTTCATGAAATAAAAAGGATCTAATGAACAAGGTACTAGGATGTTCATGATAAAATAAATAATATAAAAGCAAAATTTTTCAAAAAAAGGAAGAACTAAAGTAGTTGCTTTAAATTCTTTCAAATAGCGTATGCCTTAACTTAAATAAATTCCTATAGGGAAATTTTTTTTGTATATCATCCTATTAGTTTGATAATTACCTGATACTTGAAATAATCAATTACTGTGTGAAC